>NC_056746.1:379806106-379858606 GCF_019279795.1 Protopterus annectens
AAAATTTTTAAGGAAAGAAGAATATATCAGTAAATCATAAACAGCAGGAAAAGAAAGGTTTTGGAAAATTATATACTACACAATTAAATAAATACTGTTCATTCTAACCAGGTTTATAAAATGGACCCAAACTTATAATCCATGGTCTTTCTTTTTTGTCTAGAATTCTGTACCTATCAACTTCAGAAAGATTTATCCTCCATAAGGAATCAGTACCTACACAAACAAAATTTGGTATTTCCATTTTGGTGTTTTTACTTATTGGTTTGGTCCGAGCACACAACGAGCTAACATGCACCAGAAGGTTGTTTGGAACTGTATCGGTACTGAGTGCTGTGGCATTCAAACATCTTCATTGTGAGTGTATTTATTTAGCGGTTTCAGGATGTCTATTGAAAGTGATTTGCGTACATTTATTGGAAATCTTTCAGCGGATAAAGAAGATGGTACGTGATTTATTGGCAAACAGATATTGCAAGTACTGGAGTGAGTTGCACTTCAGAAATGCAAAGTAAGGAATTGGGTTTATCTACAAAAAGGTTTTGTTCAACCGTCTGGCATATTAAACTATTGCGAGCATATTTGGAAGCTGGAATTGTGCCATGAGGATTACTGGTGTATGTTGAACCCAGGATGGGTAAGGAAAATCAAGTTTTTATGATGAAATGGCGCTCAATACAAAACACAGCATCTAAGCTCTTTATAAAACTGCTAATTTCTTATTATGAAGAGGCACTTGGTGGCATCAAAAGTAAACTTGACTCTTGTTTAGAGGCAGTACAATGTTACGAACAGTAGGATGAATATAAGGGACTGTACGACAAATATATAGAGGAGATGACTGCTTTTGACTAAGAGGTGAAAGCCAGAAAAGTTAAAAAGTTTAATAGAGACTTGAACGACTTTAAGTCCGATAAGGCCTACACTTGGAAACAGACGAAGAGGGCAGTTAGGTTTACTGAAATAAAGTCAGGTAGAACTAAACAAAAACGTAGTGGATCATTTTGAAGTCTACTCATAATTTAGGTTGTTGTACAGAATCCAGTGTTTTGGAGATGTTGTCTAATGCATTGCGTACCGATACAGGCAGTGGTATGGGTGTTTTAGTAGATATTGAATCCCCTAAATATAAAAAAGCGAAGGCCAGAATCGGCCCTTTAGAAGGGGTGGTAGGAAGCACCGCAAACGAAGGAGAGATACAGATGGAGAAGAACCTTCAGGAATATGATGAAATAAAAAAGGAAGATGGATTTATAGTTAATCTGACTATAATCTAACAAATGAAGAAAAGGCTGTTTTGAATAAAGGTTTAAATTATGTACCATCACATTTTTTGTCTCAATATGATGTTTGCATGGATATAAACATTTTTTTGCAGAACATTAAATGTAAAATATTTTTTTCATACTAGAAGTGAAATGTCTAATGTTGTGCCTTATTTTAGGGCCAAAAAGAGTTGTGTACCTCCATATCATCCTAGAGTTAAATTGTTTTTAGACAGTGTGTTACGTGAATTTCACAATAACCAGAGTGAGATTTTTAAACATCATGGTGACAATTTGACTAAGAAAGGAAGATTAGCATTGAGACGATTGAAAAATAATAAAAACATAGTGATACTTAAGGCTGACAAGGGTGGGGCGGTAGTAGTTTGGAATACATCTGAATATGTTAAGGAAGTTAAAAAGCAGTTGAGTGATGGTAGATTTTATTATAAACTACCTCTAGACCTGATTGCTGACTTCAAATGAAAAATAGATGAAACCTTGATGGAATATAATAAAAGAGGTTATATTTCTGAGGCTCTACTTAAGGAATTAGTGGTAGAGAATCCAAGGTCTCAAATGTTTTACCAAAGATTCATAAAAATGCGTTTTCCCCCACCCGGCAGACCTTTAGTATCTGGGATTGGGTCTTTGACCGAACCCATTTCTATGTATTTAGAAAATCAGTTTAAGCCATTATTACAGTTGATTAGATCAAGATTAGAAGACGCTAATGAATTTTTTCAGCTTGTAAATGACTAACAGATAACACAAGAATCGTATATGTGTACTTTAGATGTACAATCGTTAAACACCAGTATTCCACACCATGGTGGTATTGAAGCTATTAAATACTGGTTATCTGAATATGGTCAGTATTCGAGGGAACATGGTTAATTTTTGATAGATTTAATGAGACTGTATATGCTGATCTTTTTATGGGGTATTTAGAATGTAGTTTAATTTATGATGTTAACAACCCATTTAAGTCTGATTTAGTGATGTGGAGACCTTGATGATTGCTGGGCCATTTGGTCCGGCTCTTTGACTGTGTGGAAAATGTTTGTGGAACATCTTAACTTTAATGTGTTTGATATTAATTTTGTGGATAGAATAGAAATTACAGCTATAGATTTTTTAGATGCCCATATCACCAAAACCAGCGATGGAACCCTAGGTGCAGGGTTATATAGGACACCTTTCACCAGGAATTCTATTTTAGAAGTAGATAGTTGTCATCCGAGACATACAATACGGAATATACCTAAATCTCAATTCCAGAGATTATGATGTATTTGTAGTAAAGATGATGATTACCAAATTAAAGTAGAGAAAATGGGAAAGAGATTTGTTATAGTAGACAGCATATTAGAAAGGAAAAACAAAAGGCATTCCAATTAAAAAGAAAATTTATATAGCATGATTCACAGAAGTTAGAATTTAAGGTTGAACAATCTAAACCCAGGTTAAAAACTACACATGGTACCAATACTTATAAAATACGTAGTATCATTGATAAATATTGGCATCTTCTTAAAACTGATGAGTTTTTTGATAAATGTCTTGGAGAACATTGCCACTATGGATATAAATGTGGTAGGAATATTGGTGAATCCCTATCATGGTATAAAAAAATGGATGTCAACAAATATAAGGTTAGTACCATTAGAGGGAGTAATCCCTGTGGGAATTGTATATATTGTAAAGTCATCTTGAAATCTAAGTCATTTACTTCTACTAATACATCAAAGGTTTTTGAGATTAGACATTTGATTACATGCTGAAGTGAAGGGATTGTTTATATGGCAATATGCCAATGTGGGGCCTTTTATGTGGGACAGACCTCTAGGTCTTTTAAGAGTAGGATAGCGGTATATTTAAGTGACATTAAATGTCAACATACAAGGAGTGCCCTTTTCAAACATAAAATGGAACATACATCTGCAAATTTTGTTTTTGTAGGTATTGATTCCTTATAGAGGACAAATCTTTCTGAAGTTGATAGGCACAGAATTCTAGACAAAAAAGAAATACTTTGGATTATAAATTTGGGTGCACTTTGTAAACCTGGTTTGAATGAACATCTTTAAAAGTATTTATTTATTTATTTGGGTAGTATATATTTTTCCAAAGCCTTTCTGCTGTTTATGATTTATTGTTATATATAAAGAAATACAAGTGGTTTACAGCATGTATGAGTTTGCTAATGCAATATTCTATTGGTGCTTGTACACGTGTTTTTATTTTTTGTAAGAAAGAGTTGGCGATTTCTTGTGTTAAAGATTTATGTACCTTTAAAATTTGGGTATATAAAGAGAATGGATGGCAAGGGACTATACTATTCCACTGATGATGCCAGGGGGGGCGGAACCGGTTTGGAGTTTCTTGTTTGCTGTGGTTGTTTGTCAGCCAGGAGCATTTGCTGGAATTAAATATTGTTGAAAGATAATTTTGCCATCTTTCTAATCCCTTTTTTCCTGAAGCATTGTGGTTTTGGTGGTGCTGGACTTCCATTTTGGTGTTTTTACTTATTGATTTGGTCTGAACACACCACGAGCTAACGTGCACCAGAAGAAATTTAGAGTATAGTGATGTTTTCTTATAGTTGTTGTTGACTTGATATACTCATTATGTCTAAGGAACATAAAGAAAGCAAACCCTCTGGCTTTAAGAAGTGTGTGAAATGCAGCCAAAAAATGTCCATCACTGATGGACACACTATTTGTGTATACTGTTAAGGAGCTGTGCATCTGCAAGGATCCTGTTCTGTCTGCCACTCTTTTAGTTAGAGTGCTACTTGAAAGGAAAAATAAGCTTATAATAAGAGGTTTACTGAAGTCCCCCTTCGCTGAGGCATTAGAAGAAGGTCAGCCCACTTTTAAATTGACCAAGTCTCAAGTCTCCTTCATCCAAGTCTGACAAATCTGGAAAAAGGTCATCTCCTTCTTCTGGCCATCAGAGACAGCAAAAAAGCTGACCAATGTTACTTCTTCGGATCCGAAGATTGCTGGGCCCAAAAATTCTTAATTATCGGCTCCATCAGCATCGATGCCAATAGAATTTGAATTACGGAACCAGTCCCCGGAATTGGTATCAGTTTTCCCTACTTTAAGGTCACCTCTTCTACAACTGGTTGGATTTCCTGCCCCCTCTTTTCGGTCCTCCCAGAGTCTTTCTGATGATGATGTGGATCGGGTGGACTCTTAATGGCTCTGGCGCTGGCAAAACTGCTATTAGCTCCAACCCACAGGGATTTGGAACGGACTAAGACCACCCCCCCCCCTTGACAGTGATTCCTCCTCCGAGCTGACTTGGGACCTCGGAGCCAGAATGCCTGGATCCTTTCATAGTGAAACTGTCAGTGCCAAGACTGGTTCTGTGTTCTTTGGGCCCGACACTGGCTCCGACATCCTCTGTTCCTTTTGAACTCGAGTCTAGGGGCCGACACTGTGTGGTCAGGTCTGGGGAGGGGAGTCTGATTGGACAGTTATCGGATCCAACCTTGCCTCTTGGGGCTTCAGCACAGGTGAGCTTGGCTCCTGCATTGTTCTCGGAGCCAACCCCCTTGGTTCTGGAGATCCCTTCTGGCTCTTCAGAGCCAGAGGTTTTATCGGGTCAGAGGAGGGGGGCTTTCGAGGTGCTGAGAGTACTATCTCCACAGACATCGCCACTCTTAGGTACCGACATTCTTCCCCCAAAAGCACCTGTGTCTGTCTCGGCACCACACCATCCACAGACATGCGGAGACCCTAGGCCTCAGGATACCCCATCGGGTGAACCCCTCTCTTCCGTAACCTCTCCAGAATACCCTTCTGAAGAGGTTCCTCGTTAGAGACTTTGAAAGCGGAAGCATTTAGACTCCTCAGATGGGTCTGTCACTTCTGATACAGACCTTGATGAGTCATTAGGGTCCCCACGGTCACCCACTGAGGATTTCTTCTTCTCAGACATCCTGGAAATCCTTAAGCAGAGAGGTGGCTTGAAGCCCATTAACCCTTCTGAGGATGAGTCTGTATATCTGGAGGCTTTTGGATCTCACCCTCCCCCCACTTGGGTGTCTCTGCCTTTCAACGAGTTCATGCAGGTAATTAAATTGAAAGGCATGGGAGTCTCCAGACTCGGTGGAACCTGTTCCTCAGAGGCCAAATAAGTTTATTACTGCTCCTGCAGACAGAGATTTCCTTACTAAGGGTGTCCCATTAGATGCTATGGTGGTGGCGGCAGCCACAAAAAAGGAACTTTCAAAGACATCTTCGTCTGTCCATCCACCGAACAAGGAGTCTCATATGACGGACAGATACGGGAAGCACATGTTCTCTTCGGTGACATTTTCTCTCTGATCGCTGCATTATCTGACTCATTTTACTAGGTTGCAGAGAGATCTCCTGAAAGAGCTAGGAGATACTCTACAAGGTTCAGTAGCTGCTGGAGTCTCTGACAAGGTTTCCTCTCAGCTGTCCACCTTAAACTCTGTGGTTAATTCCACCATGAGGCGTATTTCCTATGCAGAAGATGGAGCGAGCAGGGCAGCAGGTTCAGGAATTTCCCTGAGGAGACATTCCTGGATGCGCTTGTGTGGCTTTGAGGAGCCTTTTAAGTCTACCTTTTTTAATGCCCCCTTTGATAGCTCATCCCTCTTTGGGCCAAAAGTTAAGGACACATTCACCAGATGTGAGCAAGAAGGAAAAACTCTCTCTGCCGTAGCAGTCAATTTTTCTCTACCTTCTAGGCTTTACCCAAAAGGTCAAAGGGGAGGAAAGATGTGGTTCCAAAAATCCCAGAGAGCTTTTCAGGACACGTGGTGAATCTTCCCTCAAGGGCAGAGGGGGAAGCGGTAATGGGAGACACCGTCCATGCAGCAGAGGAGTCTGCAAAATCAGGGCGACATGGATTCTTTCAGAGGTAGGCCTTTTCAGCACACCTGAAGGGAGGCCCGCCTGTCCATCTCCGGAGGCAGTCGGGAGTTGCTTATCTTTGTACCCAGACACCTGGCTAAAAATAATGAAAAACAAATGAGTACAAAGCATTGTATCCAGAGGCTACTCTATACCCCTTTCTGTCCCTGTCCCAGTCCCAAATATAAAGAACATCCTGGACTTTCCACCCAATCAAAGGGAACAAGCAACTCAAGAAATTCAAAAGTGGATAGGCAAAAGAGTCATCCAAACAGTCCCCACAGACCAAATAGGATAAAGAACTTACTCAAAGTTCTTTTTAGTTCCAAAGAAAACGGGTGACTGGAGACCCATACTCTTATCTCAGCAGATTAAACACATCAGTAAGGAAAACAAAGTTCCAGATGGTAACACTGCAGTCAATGCTCCCCTTTCTGGGAGAAGATGATTGGATGTGCTCTATAGACCTCCAGGATGTGTACTACCACATAAAAATGGGCAGGCCATCCAGGGATCATCTGTGCTTTTGGCTGGAGCCAGTCACTATCAGTTTTGAGCTCTGCACTTTGGTCTCACTACAGCCCGCAGAGTGTTCACCAAGTGTATGGCAGTGGTCATGGCTCATTTGAGACGTCTAGGATTCCAAGTGTTTCCGTATTTGGACGACTGGCTCCTAAACTCCACCACTGAGCATCTACTAATAAAAGCAAGAAACATCACATTACAGCTCTGCTCTCACCTAGGAATCACAATAAAATACAAAAAAATCTGACTTGTTGCCATTTCAACATATCGTTTTTATAGGAGCAGATCTAGATGCAACAAAAAGGATGGCAAAACTTCCACTAGAAAGAGTTCATGTCCTACAGCGTCAGGTTTTGCTCCTTCTTTCCAGGAAAAGAGTACAGGCAAGAACAGTCCTGAAATCTTGGAAACCATGGCAGCAGCAATAAACTTAGTTCCATTGGCACGCCTACACATGAGAATTTTGCAGTGGCTGCTATTCACTCAGCGGTCATTACAGGAACTACCCATGTCCCACCAAATTCTGATAATGGAATCCTGCAAGAAAGACCTTCGCTGGTGGCTTCACTCCACTTATGACATTAGGTCGACCTTTTGTTCTTCAACAACCTTTAGCCACAGTGACCATGGACACTTCCCAGATAGGGTGGGGGGCATTATCTGGGAAGGACAGTCCAAGGAACTTGGCAGGATCACGAAGCTCATTTGCACATCAGTATACCAGAGATGAGAGCGGTGTTCTTGGCTTTGCAGGCACTTCAGGACTCTCTTCCACTGGGAACTATTGCAATACAGATGGACAGCATGTCAGTTGTTTGGTGTATAAACAAACAAGGAGGAACCAGGTCCTACCCCCTTTGTCAAGAGGCCCTGAGAGTATGGCAATGGCCAGCCTCATCCCAGTGTTTTCTGATAGCAACGCAAATCCCGGAGAAATCTAACGTGATGGCAGACAAACTCAGCAGAGCAATTCTGATGCCTCACGAGTGGTCCCTGAAACCAGAAGTAGCAGAGATGATTTTTCTGCAAATGGGGCCAGCCTTGCTGTGATCTTTTTGCCATGCCCATGAATACCAAATGCAGCAGCTACCATGGGATGCACTTGTATATGATTGGCCTTCGGGTTTCCTCTTTGCCTTCCCTCCTTTTCTCTTGATACCCAAGGTTCTTCAGAAAGCCAGCTCATTGGGTAGCAACTTGATTCTCATTGCACCATACTAGCCTTGTTAAATCTGGTTCCCCTTCCTTTGGCCTCATCTCCAGGAGGAGCCGTGAGTTTTTGACCCAGTTCCGGACCTTCTGACTGATGCATCAGGGATGCTTCATCCCTCCCTCTCTCCAAACCCTCAAATTGACAGCTTGGCTGCTCCGATTCCAAATATAGCCATTCTCCCTAACCCTTCTTCATCTGTGAAGCATATCTTGATCTGTCCCATAAGGCTTCATTGAGGTGATTATACATGCGTAAATGGAAAAGATTTTCATCTTGGGCATTGAGTAACCACATTGATCCCTTTTCTGCTCCCATAGGTTCCATTCTTGAATTTTTGACAGAGCTGTTTAGTGAAGGTGCACCTGCAGCTACCATTTCACTTCAGTTGTGAGCAATGTCTAATTTTTATGCAAGTGATTTGAGCCGGAGTCTTTTGTCTCACAGACTATGCAAAGCTTTTCTAAAGGGCACTTTTTTATTAAGACCACCCATTAAGACCTCTTTACCACCATGGGACCTAAACTTTGTTCTATCCTGTTTGATTCTCCCACCCTTTGAACCCACATCATCCTGTGATCTAACGTTCTTGACATAGAAAACAATTCTCTTGATTGCCATCACTTCTGCTATGAGTTTGAGTTACAAGCTTTATCGATACAGCTCCCTTATATGTTTTTCCACGAAGACAGACTCTCCCTTCAAACAAACCCATCCTTCTTACCAAAAGTATGCTCAGAGTCTAATTTAAATCAGTCCATACAACTGCCAATGTTTTTTCCTAACTATGACAACAATGCAAAATATGCGGTACATAAACTGGATATGCATAGATGGTTATGTTTCTACATAGAAACTTCAAACATTGTAAATCCAAAAACGGACCACAATCCAAAAAAGGCCTCCGTAGTAAAGAGATGGTTAAATCAAAAATTAAATAAAAAGCAACTTAATAGTGCTTAAAGAACTTTATTAAACAATAAATCAAAAAAATCAAGTGCTTTCGTCTCCAAGTATTGGAGACTTTATCAAGATAGAGCATGCCCAAACAAGTACTACATTTACAATCAAGGAGTTGATTGATGAACTAATCAGCATCAAACCTCATGAGTAATAACTATTCCTGCATTTTAAAATAGTATAAACATCTACAGTTCATTCAAAACCTTAATGTTATCTACTATATGAATTATAGTTTTGAGTCGGAACTGAGGATTGGTTCCGAACCCACAGAATGAAGGTGAGATGGACAACACACATGGAAAGTTATGGTGAGTACATAACTTTTTTTTTTTTTTGGTAGTACTATGGAATCTTAATTAGCCAGAAGTTATTTTTTGATATTTGCTCTTTTCATGAATGTGTTACTCCCAGCCTAGTGGCGTTTCAGTATTCATTCTTTTTGCTAATATTCAGCCTGTTAATGTTTGCTCTTGGCACCAATGTGTTACTTTCAGCCTAGTGGTGTTTCAACATTCTATCTGTAATTGTTAGTAAGTCAATCATTAAAGCACCAAAACTAGCAGCTCAAGTGATTGCTTTCTAGCTGTGTAAGAACACTGCAAAGCTTTTTTTTTGTCCTAGCAATCCACCTGTCAGCTGGGATATTATTAGTGCAAAAAAATATATATATATATATTTTTGTTTTTTTTTTTACTTTCTCTGTTTTAATCACCTTAATTATAATTAGGCAGTGCTTGTTTTAGAATCAGTCAAGAGGTATACGCACAATGTGTGATCCAGCTGCCCTAACCTATATGTATTATTTTTATAGCAACACAGTTGTAATGCTAATTTCTTCTTAAAAACGCTAAGCATAAAAAGTTTAGACCTCCTCACTACTACTTGCTCTATTGTTTAATTTTTCAAAGCTACTGCTGTGCCCCATTGCTTTCTGTTGACTGCTTTTGAACACAAATTACAATTGTAAAGTCCATAGCCTTTTTTGAATGCTATTTTATTCATTGTGTAGCTTGAGATAAAGTCGCAACAGTATGGGTCCTTAGTTGTTACAATACTTAATAGCAGCTCTGTTTCCTTTAATATGTTTGTTAACTTAGTTGCTCTGTCTGAAGCTGTATTCTTTACTGTCAAGCAGTTGCTCTATATTAACAGTGTAAGTAATGGTATTTTAGTTTTAATGTTGTGTACTTAACTGCTCTTGAATCTAGCCAATTGCATATTATTTATGCCTGTTTACTGTTTGTCCTTCTAACTGAAGCCCCTCTTACTATTTAACTGCCTTCCCCTATTATCCTATCTTTCCCACTACCCCAGTACTGCTCTGCCAATACAATACACTTAAATCTTCCATTCTTATTTTTCCCTTCCCTTAACCCCCCCCCCTTTTTTTTCTTCTAGGTACACGCTGTTTTGTATTCAGCCTTGTCACTCGCCCTCTCCACTGTATTACACTGCCATCTGTAAGACCCAGAGAACTAATACTACTTATACTGCACCCAAGACCGTTACTCAGCCTCTGGATTAATACATTTGCCTGCCCTCCTCCCTCAGTACAGAACATATTTTTTCACTTTTCACTAACTGTAAACTGTGTAATTCCCAACGCGCCATGCACATTGCCAGAACTCGCAAATACCTTCCACTCGTATGTTCTTCTCTCTTCTTGCTTAATCCCTTAGCTAGCTTGCCCAACAAGCCTGTGTACTAAGTAAGCTTTAATGCTCTACCTATCTTTAATCTAACAGTTTCTCCGCACCCCCTCTACAACCCATTCTCACTGCTACCTCGTTTTTCTACTTTGTGTTTTCTCTTTTTCTTCTCCTGTACATTTTTAAAACTTACTTGTAAAACCACTTGCCTTGAATGCCCTGCACCCACTGATTGTTTTTTTATGAGCAGCTCTGACCGGGTGCCCTGCTCCGTTCACGCTTGTTACGCTCGGGCTCTCTCTGCCCCCACATCACCTACATTTATACCAGCCCTAACTCTTCCCCCTGCATCTAGTCACTCATCACTCCTTACCTATACCTTCTATCCAATCAGTCCTCCATTTACTCTCCAACACATCTTACACTCTTTAATCCTCTAGCAAATCTTAACATATTTGCATCCCACTCCTTATTACTCTATAGCACCCACCCACCAAATAAACTACACTCACTCTTTACATTCCCACCACTCTTTAAATTTTCTAGCATGTTTCACTATTATTTTTCCACAATCCCCCTCATTTCTCTTACTCTGTCATCTTATATATTCTACATTATTAAACCCCCAGAACCTCCACATACCAGAAAAATCAACATCAAATACTTCCCTAGAAACACAAACTGATACCTTCTGTAATGTATCACCCACTCTGTGCAATTCTAGCATACTATTTTTCGACATATTGAAAATTCTACATGACTCCCCTAGACGTGTACATCCCCCATAACAAAATTAAATTATTTAAATAAGAGTCCTCCTCAACCGCCACTCAAAAGTAGACTCCTACCTACCCAGTATGGCGACATCCATCCTAATCCTGGTCCATCCTGTAACACTACCTCTTCCAAAACATCTTCCCTGAAAAATCTACTTTTAATTACTGTTAACCCGCGGTAGTGGTGCTGCGGTAGCGTTGTCGCCTCACAGCAAGACGTCCCATTCGATTCTCAGCTAGAGCGTCTTCTGTGTGGGGGCATGCGTGAATGGGCGTGCCTTTGTTGAAGGTTGTGTGTCAGGGCTGGTAACTCGGCACGTAAAAATCCACTACCACACATTAGCGGACCGGAGTTCCGCTGTGGCGACCCCTAACCGGGATAAGCCGAAAGACGCAACAATTGCTGTTAACCTGCATAGCATCTGCAACAAAACTGCAGAACTCCACACATGGCTAACCCAGCATTCTGCTGATATACTTGCACTCATTGAAACATGGCTCGAACCACATGTTAAAGATCCTGAACTATTTTCACCAGGCTACAACATAATTAGAGCAGGCCAAACTTAAAAAAATAAATAAATAAAAGGGAGGGTGTAGCCCTAATTTATCCTAACACACACACCCTACTCCCATATCCAAACCCATTCCCTCCTTTTGTACTGCTGAAATTCTCTTAGCCTCCTTAAAAAATCAGTAATCCGAACAACTATGTATTGTAGTCCTATATATCTCACCAGGAAATAACATCCCCATACTAGAAGACATCCTATCGTGGATCTCCCAAAACTTGTCCAACAAAACCAGCATTGTGAGGGGTATCAACATAAACTGGCAAAATCTAAACTCCATCTACACCACCAATAGCATAAACCTTCATGGTTTCATAGTTTTACTCAACTTATCACTGCTCCAACTAGAATAACAAAAAAAAAATAAAGACCAAGGAACCACATTTGACTGGATTCTAGTTTCAGATCTCCACAAATACACCAACTCTGGAACCCTACCAAGTAATTTAAGTGACCACCTACACCAACAGATCCATATCCCACACCACCAAAAACCACATCTATAAAACCTCATGTAACTTGTCTAACTTCAACCAACACCAATTTAACTCAATATTAAAGTCTGTAAACTAGACTATACTAAAATCCCATCCATTAGACGATGCCATCAGCCATTTCACCAAGACACCCTTAACAGCCTAGCCCCCTCCACACAAAAAGAATAAAACCTAATCATGCTCCCTGGCTAACCAAGGCTACCAAAAACTTGCTAGTAAGAAGAGACAGAGCCTGGCAGGAATGGCAAAAAAACAGAAATGACCCAAATCACCGAAAGTATAACAGCTATGCAACCAAGGAAAAAAAAAGATAAACAATGACAAGAAGCACTATTTCTCCCACCAACTAACCTCCCACAAAACAACCCCAAAAATTCTGACATGACTTTCTCAGCTACTTACCCTCAGAACCAAAGAAAACCCACCCCCTCTTCCCAAATAGCAGAAGCTTTTAACACGCATTTCATAGGCAGCATACTCAATTAACCCGATCCTTCCAACATCCCCTCAAACTCTGACCCCATACACAATCCCAGCCCCTCCTAAACTATTACTAAACACCTCTCCTGATGTTCCGATCTCCCACAGGACACAACCACTACTCATCAACATATTCCTGTCCTTACTTTCCATCCTTTACCCACCCATCACATATGTCAGTTACTCCTTAAACTAAAACCTTGTTCTCCCTCAGCTGACAACCTCCCACTAGAGTTCTTAAAATAAGTCTCTGATGCTATAGCTAATTCAGTCAGTATAGTCATCAACTGATCCATCTCAGAATCCTACATCCCCACCCCCCGGAGAAAATCCATAATAAACCCCCCACCCAAAGGTGGTAATTGCAATTACATTACCAATTATCGCCCCATCGCTGTACTATCTCCCCTGTTAAAACGCCTAGAAAAATGCATACATAAACAAACAGTTAAGCATACCCAACAAAACAATTTACTTTCCCCACCCAGCACGACTTCAGACCTTCACAAAGTACAACTACTGCATTAGTCTCCTTCACAGACATAGTCAGCAAAGCTTAGGGATGACAGACTAATAACATCCATAATATATCTTGGTCTGTCCAAGGCTTTTGACACTGTTTCCCACCCAAAACTACTACAACAACTTTCTACCCTGTCTTTTCCCTACTACTCTGCTGTGGTTTAACAGTTACATAACAGGCGGACAACAGTGCATTAAATGGCAGGGAACCCTCTTAAACTACCTACCTAACAGCACTGGAGTTCCTCAGGGGTCTATTCTTGGACCATTAATCTTTAACATCTTTGTCAATAACCTTCACTCCGCCTTCCACAAAAGCTCCCTATTCCAATATGCCGACAGTTCTACTATAATCTCCTCCATCAACAGCATAAAACACCTTCAGCATCTAATACAAACTACCTTCACTTCCATAGAGACCTGGCTAAACAATGCACAGCTCCTGCTCAACCCAAATAAATCTAAACTTCTCCTTTTCATACCTAAAAATCTCTCGGCCAACTTTTTAAGATCACTTCATTTGATCAAGAAGTTGCTTCCCAAGCCAAACTACTAGGAGTAACCATGGACAATAAGCTCTCTCTTGAACTACATATTCACAGTGCAATAAAAAAAATAAAACTCGCTACAAACTAGGAATACATACCTAACATTCTCTAAATCAAACGTTGAGCTTCTCTAACACGTCACATCTATTCTATGGATAAAAACATGGTCACATAACCAAGAGAAGTAAACCATATACATGTCAAAGCGTAACCAATAAACGGACCACTTCAAAGTCATATTAAAGACAAATAAAAATGCAAAAATAAATATATATAAAACTAACAAATATCTGTATCTATAAGCTGTAATAAAGCTCAGACAGTTCAATTGTTTCCATTTTATTCTTTGTGTCCCCCAACCTAAATGTAACTTAAATGTATTGTGAGAACCTGACTGTGCAACATATTTTGCAGTGGCTAGAGAGATATCTCTCTTATTTATCTTATAAACATGTTCCCTTAATCTCTCCTTGTTTCCTGTTGTTTTTTCCCACATAAATTCTTGGACAAATACTGCAATAGGCTAAATAAACTAAATCCGAGGAAGTACAGCCCTCCTAGTGAAAAAAACTGTATTCCTTGCCAGTTGTGGAATGCATAAACAAATCGCTATTAGCCATATACATACAAATGCTACAGTTCCTACAACTAAATGTCACACTTCTCTGTCTAGGTAACAAGGGTCTGGGTTCTGTATTCTTGTAACAGAGCCTTCTCTTAAAGGGTTTGCAGTTCCTATAACTAATGTTGGGATGTGGACTAACTATTCTGCATATTCCGTCATCTGCCAATAAAATATTTCAGTTCCTGTTGATAATATCCAAGACATTCCTATTGTCTGAAGTAAAGGACAGAAGTAATCTGCATTTATCAGAACACAAAGTGCGTGCTTCTGCATCTGGAAATCAACTTTCTAAGAAAAGTAGGGTCTAGCTCTGTTTCTTTCTACAGCCACTGACTGTAAATACTGTTCACATTCTTGTACTCTGTAACCTGTACTCAAAAAAGTCATTTATCACTTGCTTAGACGAATGCACTAAGACTTCATCACTACTAGTTAAACGTGATAGACATAGTGTCTGCCCTTTCAGAATATTACAAAAAATATAAGTTGGATGCATGCTAGCGCTGTCCAGTAGATTATTTCTCCAACAGGATTTCTTAAATATCTCTGTAGTTATTTGTCCCATCAGTTCTGCTTATAGTTACATCCAGGAAACTAATTTTGTCAAGTGAAGTTGGCATAGTAAACCCTAAGAAGGTTGTTGTAGAATTAATACAAGTAGAAAAATTAGTCAAACCTTCAACGTTCCCTTTAGATATGACAGATATGTCGTCTACAAATCATTTATAAAAACAAATGTTTTTGTAGGTCTCATTGTTCAAAACAAGATTGGTCTCCCACTGTGCCATCACAAGATTGGCATAGGAATTGGCACAAGACGTGCCCATAGCAACCCCAGTTTTCTGTACATAGTATGTACAGTCAAAAGCAAAACTATTATTCTCTAATATCACTTCTATGATCATGCATATTAAATTTATCTGAACTATAGAATAACTAGAGTGCGTTTGTAGATATTTTTTGATAAAACTAATCCCTGTCTGTTTGGGGATAGAGGTAAAAAGGGACTATACATCAAAAGTTACAAAACAGTCATTAATGGAAATGGGGTTGCATTCATTATAAGTATATAAGGATCCTAGGAAGGTATGTGTATCTCTTAGAATTGTAAGTGTTTTTTCTAGTATGGGTTTCAGCATCTTGTCAACCTATATGGACATAGGCTGTGTCAACCAACTCTTACCAGACACAGTAGGTTCATAGGTAGGTACTAGGCTATCTGCCCAAAGGCATTTGTAAGCCTAGCCAGAATGTGTTGGCTTTCGCCGCTCCCTTAGATTAGTTACCTGTCCAGCAGAGCCATTGAAGTGATCCCTGGGGTAAACTTTCTATTTCCCATCCACTAGTCAAGGTTTCTCTTGAAGAGGGTTAGCGAGGAGCTCTGCCTAATGTAGATTGGAATCTTGTTCCAGAGCATGGGGAAGTCTCTGGGACAGGAATCTATCCCTCCAGCACGTCCTATTTATTGTTGTGGTGAGGTTTAGATCCCTGGAGCGTGTGGCTTGAGGGAATATGGTTTTCTTTAGGTGGAGCATGTCCATCAATTCTGGGTTAGACATGGCCTTGTATGTCAGGCAGAGGTCACCTCTGAGTAGGCGGTATGCAACCAAGTACAGCTGGAGTTTCTTCAGTCGAGCTGCATAGGGCATCTGCTTGAGGCCAGTGATCCTCTTGGTGAGGAACTTCTGTGGTCTTTCCAGTTGTTGCAGGTGTCTTGCAAGGTACATCCCAAATGGGGCATTGTACTCTATGATGGGTCTGATGAGTGATGCGTAGAGGGGCCCAATGACCTCTTTCAATCTGGATGCAAACCCTTTTGTGATTAGGTGGGCCACATAGAAGGATTTTCTAACCAGTTTGGCAATGTGATTATCAAAGGAGAGGTTACTATCTACTTGGGTCCCCAGATCCCTTATTACGTCTTCCGTATTTAGGAGGCTATCACCTATGTGGTAGTTTGTGGGTACTTTGTTTTTTCCAAAGGGGATGACTATGCACTTTTTGGCATTTAGCTTGAGGCCATGGTTTTGACACCAGGTATCTGTCTCAGTGAGACCTTTTGGAGGATGTCTGTGTCAGCCGGAGAGTCAGTTATAACCCCTAGTTTGCAGTCATCTGCGAACTTGGTCAGCCATAGTCCTCCTGTACTTGCATGTACCTCTGAGAAGTATATGCCGAACAGGAGGGGTCCTAGGACTGAGCCCTGGGGAATGCCACTTGTAACCAGTTTAGAGTCAGACCTAGCTCCCGCAACTCTTACCATGTGGGTTCTGTCCGTAAGCCAGTTGGCAACCCATCTTGTGACGTAGGGGTTTATGTTCAGGCTGGTGAGCTTATGTATAATACCTGAGTGGGGAATGGTGTCGAAGGCCTTTGCGAGGTCTAGGTAGGTTGTGTGGACCACCTTTCCCTTGTCTATAGCCTTGGTAACTGTCTCAAAGAAGTCCACCAGGTTTAGGAGGCATGATCTGCCCTTAACAAAGTCCAATTGGGTAGGGTCCAGTGTTTGGAGGTTTCCAATGTCTCTGTTAATGAGATCCATGATGATGCGCTCTATAGCTTTGCAGACCAAGCTAGTCAGGCTTATAGGGTGATCGTTCCTAGGGTCCGTTGTGGCTCCACCTTTGTGGAGCGGAATAATTGTTGCTGTGCGCCACTCTGTGGGTATGTAGCCTGTGGAGAGGCTGAGTTTAAACAGTGTGTTTAGGTGAGGAGTTAGTTCATCTTTGAGCTTGTGTAGGATGCATCCTGGGACACCGTCCGGTCCCATTGATGCTGTGTTTTTGGTTTTGGAGAGAGCTGTTTTAACCGGAGTGTCTGAGATTTCAGGGGCACTACATTCTTCTGGTATAGTTATGGGCCTTTTTGGGGGTGAGAGGGGGGTGAAGTTTGCACTGAACCTGTCTGCCAGGATGTTGGCTATATCGGTCGGTTCAGTGTATTTTGTGCCATTCTGCACTAACTCCGAGCAGATCTGAGAATTGCCACTTAGATTCTTGACATAGCTAAAGAATGCCTTGTGGTTATCTTTGGAGTCCATGGCAATTTTTCTGTCGAAGCTAGCCTTGGATGATTTTATGAGGGAACGTAGTTTCTTGCTGATACTGATCAGGGATGTCTTCCCTTCTTGGGATTTTACTCTGTTCTGTACTAGTTTCCTCCTTCTATTGTATAGCTTGTTTATGAAAGGTGTCCACCAGACTGGTTTCCTTTTCTTGGAGGAGTGACTCTTGGTTTTGTTTGGGATAGCATGATCCATGCATTCTTGTAGGTGCCCGTAGAGTGCATTAGTCAAGGATTTTGCAGCTTGGACAGCATTATCCTTTAGCATGGGGGCTTTGAAACTTCCCACCTCGGTCTTAAGTAACGTGAAGTTTGCTTTTGAAAAGTTTTTCACGGTGGTTTCTTTGACCGGGGTTGGTGGCGGAATGTGGATATCCAAAGTGATTAGTTTGTGGTCAGATCTAACCAGCGAGAGGTTGACCTCCGGTATGGGACACCGGTCGCCCATGTTGGTGATGACCAGGTCCAATATGTTGTCACCTCTGGTGGGGGTGTTGACCAGTTGATCCAGGGCATTTGAGTTTATAAATTCTAGGAAATGTTAGGCAAGGGAGTTTGTACTTGAGCAGTTCTCCCAGTTAATGTTTGGGTAATTGAAATCACCCAATATCAGGGTGTTTGGTAGGATCTTTGTTTCCCAGTGTTTCCAGGAATGCAGAGTGGGGGTCCTGGGACATGGTGGGTGATCTGTAGCAAGCTATAATTTGAATAGCAGTTTTGCTCATTGTTAGTTACACATGGATGATCTCTGAAGCATCGTGCTGTGCCTCTAACCTGGAGGTGTGGGTATCCTTGATGAATACGGATACTCCTCCGCCTTTTGTATTTCGGTCTGGGTTTTGTGGCCGAAATGTATGGTATGAGTTGTAGCCCAGTAGTGCTGGGGTGCTCTCTGGAGTCTTAAACCAGGTTTCTGTTACTGCACATATATCAATTTTCTCCATACTCAGGAGTGCCTCGAGTGCGTGCATTT
Organism: Protopterus annectens; assembly: GCF_019279795.1. NCBI lineage: Eukaryota > Metazoa > Chordata > Ceratodontiformes > Protopteridae > Protopterus > Protopterus annectens. Next base: position 379,824,670 of record NC_056746.1, read on the forward strand.
TGACGTTTAGACTTCTGGCATTGAGCAGCATTACCCTCAGTTTTTTTTTACTTGTGCTATTTACGGCGGTAGGTTTGTCTTTTGAGCCTTGCCTAAAAAAGGCACTATGGGGGTGGCAAGAGCCTTGGCCAGTATTCGAAAGCCTAAGGGTGACAGGTGCAAGCTGTCTCTAGCGAAGCAGTGTGGCTTGTCAAGCATGTCATCCCAGGCTGACAGACACTGGATCCCCTTTGAATGACACCAGAAGCTTAGCCAATTGTTGAAATTGATAATTTTTTTCTCTGTACCATGGTATCATTCTTGGTGAGGGCTGGATGCTACTCAGGGTCAGGGTCATACTGGCCTGGGCTACGTGATCAGACAGCTCCTCTATGTCTCTTTTCATGTAGTCCAGGGAGGTATGGCTCAGGTCATTCACACCAACATGGACAATGACAAAGTCGTATTTGTACTTGTTCTGGAGTGACCTGAATGCTTGTGTTATGTGGCGGATCCTGGCACCCGACAGGCAGCTAACAGTAACTTTCTCCTTGTTCAGTCTAGTGAGTGGGACATCAGTGTGCCTGACTATAGAGTCACCTTTTACTAGTGTGTTGGGTATGTTATTTTGCCTTAAGGGCTGTGATTGTGTGGTACACTGGTTTTGTGAAGTATGTGTTTCATGGTTTGTTTTTGGGGGTGGAGGTTGCTTGGATGTCTGCTTTGGAGGTCTCTGTTGCTTTTGCAGATTTTTATTTAGAGCCTTCAAGTATGTTTTTGAGTATTTATGTGTGTTTTTTGCCGGTGCTGGTTTCATAGGTCTCTGTGAAACTGGTGGTGTGATGCAAGTTATTCCCTTATCCTCTTGACTGCCTGGTCCAGTCTTGGGTTGAGAGAGCTTAGCCTCCAGTTTGGCTGTATAACTGCATCTTTTGCATGTATTAGTGTTTGGAGGAAGGAGTAGAAGGTTGTCTGTGTACATGAGGCAATTGTAACATTGCCTCAAAATGCCCAGATTCACCAGTCGGACTGGAGAGTACACCTGAAACTGCCCTTTGGACATGCCTGGATAGGTACAGTGAACTGTTTTACCGATTGGCTGGTAAGGTCGAATAGAGAGCCTTGCCCTTCTCAACAGTATAGGGGGGAGTCAAGTGCTAAAGTTTTAGTGCTTGCTATGAGTTTTGGGCAAGTGCCAGGATGAGAAGTGAATGATTTGAGTGCTTAAGTTGAAAGTTTGTCTAGTTCCAAGGGAAAAATTGAAGAGTAGACTTTGTGGAGCCGGGAATAGTTATACCCTAGCTGCCCGGTGCGTAAAACCGTGCAAATGCGGGTTTTATAGCAGGGAAATGAAAGAGAGAGAAATTAGCCCAAAATGGCCAATAAACTACTAATTTCTGGCCTGAAACCACTCCTCCAGGGACAGATAGACTGCTCAAAGCTACCGCTCTCACAGTGAACAGAGAAACTTCCTTCTATCCAAGTAAGGTATGGGCAAACACAGAAACTTGTAACACAGCCCTGAATTCAGCATTAACCTGAAAACTGGACTAAACTAGTTTAGAAAGGTGGGGAAACAAGTATATGTGTGTATATATATATATATATATATATATATATATGTATGTATATATATATATATATATATATATATATTTGTTTTTTCAGAAAATAAAGCAGATACAATCAAAAAACACTTTAAATGCACAGAAAAGGCTATCACACGTGAGTGTGTAGCCTGCAACAGTTAAACAGGTAATTTAAACACAAAAACGACTTTGTTAAAGTGCAGGCATTACAATAAATACAATATGTAGCTGAAACAAGCTTTTTAAATCACAGAAACTCTAGAAAATTGGCGTTTTAGGCAGAATTAGCTTCAGTAGGTCTAAGGGAAGGTTTGTCAATGTCTTATGAATCTTAGGGAAACCTTTTTATTGTGGGTATCAGAGGTGTTTCAATGAAAAAGTAATCACACAACTCTACTTATCTGTCTACTGACAAGACAGTCAAACAAATCACCATGTACTCTACATATCATTTCTTTAATAGTGTTTATACTGATTGCAGTGTAAGTTCCATTATTTGATAATGTTTCATACATCTCGCCCATATAACTTGGGTACCTGTTATTTAATCGACTGTCTTAAATATCGAATGCTGGAAGTTTGAACGGGAATATTCGAAAAATAGAAATGTCGAAGCCGCAGAAATTTGAATTCTTTCCCAGGGAAAGAATTTGGTTGGCTGTTTCTGTGGCTTCGACATTTTCTGTAGTGTGGTGCGAAAGTTACGGATCGGGTTAAGGTAAGTGTGCGAGTGTGACGGACGTTGGAGTTAGGGTGCGGGTAAGGTAAGTGTGCGATAGTGGCTGACTTTAGGATGCGGATAAGGTAAGTGTTCGATAGTGACGGACCTTAGGGTTAGGGCTTTGGTTAAGGTTAGTGCATAGATAGTTGTGTAGTGTAGGTTTATTAAGTTTTTGGTTTGCCTGTGTTGTGTGTGTGTTTTTTGGAACAGCAAGTTTTTTTTCACTGGGAAAAACTTCGCTGTGCTGAGGTTTCATTGTTGTCATATTTCGAACTTCCAAGTTCGAACATATGGTATTCGAAATTTTGGAAGTTGGATTATATGGTATACACCCTATAACTTGACTTATCCAAAATTACTGTAGCTTCACCTTTGTCAGCTGGGCACACAGTTATATTCAGATTAATCTGTAAATCATACAATGCTAATTGTTCATTTCTGGATAGATTAAAAAACTTCTTATGCGTCCCTAACTGACTGTTATACATGTCATGTAAATCTTTCTCACAAGAGTGCCTAAAAGTTTCTACTTTTGTATTCAGAGCGGGAACAAACTGGCTAGGTTTCTTAAAGATGTTACAGTTATCCTTATAACTGGAAAATGACCTTCTCAACATAATCTGTCTACAAAACATCTTCAAGTCTAGTATGGTATCACAAAACTTGCTGCATGTTGCAGGAACAAAAGAAAGTCCTTTCTGTAAAACTGCCATATGCATGTCACTAAGTTGGTACGATGACAAATTATAAACTAGGTTGTTCTGTGGCCAGTACTTTGTCACCAATGATATATAAGTGCGCTCTTTTGAGGACATCCGTCTTTTTCTTCTCCTGTGCTGTGATCTGTTGTTCTTTGATCTGTCCCTGATGGGTAAAGGGAAGGTATGAAAATTGTCCAATGGTAGATGGGTAGCACCTGCTTTTGGTCTCACATCAGTCTCTTTGTGTACCAAAGTAATGACATCACTGGTGTTCTCCGAATAAGTATCAGGTTTCACCTCCAAAGAAAGAGAACTATTATGAGTTTTATTCCTGGATGGTGCAAATATCTTTGCCTCATTCAGAGAGACAAAGGAAGACACTGGAGATTCATTGTCAGAAGCAGATGATGTAATATTCTTATGATTATATTCCCTTATTTTGTCCAAAGAGCAAGAGAACACAGCCAGTTTTGAATATCTATTTTATGTTACTTCTGTAGTTGTAATTTCCTCTCAAAGAATCTCATGTTGTTCAATACACTATTCACTGTTGCAGCAGCTATTCAGGAACTCGTATCTTTTTGCATCAATTTCAACTATCAATTTATCCTCCACGGGTTTGAAGAAATCCATTAAGGAGCCTCAGATAGCTGAAGCTTGTTTCTAAATTGATTTTCTGCCACTTAGGTAATAGAGTTGTATGAGTCGTATCATATATTGGCATTTTCAAAATGCGCAATCCTCTGGGTATAATCTTATAAATAGGCTTCAAGATGTTTATGTTGCCACTGAAGCTTCTTTAGCTTGACAAAAAGTTCTTCAAACTCTTTGTGGCATAAGGAGTTTGTACACATCATATTCTATGTGTTCATTCATGTTAGTATCTTTAAAAAAACTCCTTCACTAATAATGGATTACCTTCTGTAGAATAGTGTGTGTGTGTGTGTGTGTGTGTGTGTGTGTGTGTGTGTGTGTGTGTGTGTGTGTGTGTGTGTGTGTGCGCGTGTGTGTGTGCGTGCACACACGTGCTGTATCTTTAAGCAGTATTTCAAGGGTGACACATGCATATAAATAGCTTCAGTGTCATTTTGAGAGTGTAGCCAGAGAGTGAGCATGTATGGGTGTAATATCTAGTTTGTTTATAAGTTTATCTAAGTTAAAGCTATTAAGCCTCAATCCTGATGTGTTTGTACATAATAAAGCTGCTTGATCAGAACCCACAAACACTCGTCTATTTTATCCTGACGAGCGACATGGTGTCAGAAGTGGGATTCCAGAGACTGCTATTCAGAGCTGCGAGGTACAGAGTTAATAGTGAAGGTAAACTAAAAGAAACAAGCACAAAAAGGGGTTAGAAACGAACGAAAGGCAATGAAAACTTGCACAAATAAAAGATAAAACTGAGCCTTGCAAGGGCACAAACCGCATTATTAAACAAGCAAGAGGCACAAAATGTTTATTAATTAAAAAAAATGTTTAAAATTAAGTTATTTGATAAAATGATCATCAGAAAAGCACATAAGGGGGTTCGGAATTACCTCAGAATTGCAAAACGAGCATCTTTAAAGCAAAACGGGCATGTTTAGAGTAAAACAAGCTCACGAAATGTACAATGGGCATGAAAAAAGATTAAACGAGCAAAACAAATGTTATAAGGGCAAATTAAGCCTAAAAACAAGACGACTGCATGTGTTTTGGCAAAGTACTGTATTTTGACATAACTACTGTTTCACATTGTATTCAGTTCATAACTAGAATTATTCAAAGTATCTCAAAGTGTGTCAAGTGCTTACAGTGTTTGCTTATTACTGTGCATTTATTTCAAAGAGTTTGTGTGCAAAGTGCCACTATTTAGTGAGGTACAGTCAAAATACAGCCATTTTGAAAAGTTTCTTGTGCTGGGTGTGTCTATTCACAAAGTACCACCATTACAGAGTGTTTAATGCACTGTAAAGTTATTTAGCAAAGTACTGCCATTTTGGGGAAGTTTCAGTGTGCTGTGTACTGTTTATTTGCAAAGTGCAGTTACTTTGAAGTGTTTCTTACTCCGAGCTTCTGCCCAGTTTATTCACACAATGCACATATTTTGAAATATTTCTTGCACTAATAAGAGGTGATTTCTTAAAGTATATTAATTTCAAGAGTATCACAGTGCCCGGGAGACTTTTATTTTGCAAAGTTCAGTTATTTAGAGGCTTGTTGTGCTATTGGGCAAAGTTACAAATACTGGCATATGTATATGTTCGTGCAAAAGTCTTCACTGCTATGTGTTAATATGGCAGACTGATTTTGAAAACCCTTATCACTTGTATTTGATTAGAATATCTCAGATTATTTGAGCAAGAGTACATATTTTTATACAAGCAGCTTATTCTGACAGAGATGCACGCACCAGGGCATTCATTTTGCTAAACTTAGCTGGGTCAGAAGCCATTGAAAGAAAGCGTTCATTTGTATATGCACCAGCAGTATATGAGGGAGAAGGTGAAACCTATCATATTGCTGTACAGGCTGAATCAGTGGAAGACCCTGAGTGTTTGAAGCGCATATTCAGAGAAATGTGTAACCCCCAGACAAATATTACATTAGAGAGGCATTTGTTTTACACAAGAAATCAGAAACCAGGGGAAATGTTTTCAGGTTATTAAACCTGACCTGAGAAACAAAGCTAAAATGTGTCTGTTTTGGTGACTTAAAAGATAAGTTGATAAAGTACAGGCTTGTGTGTGGTGTTAATAGTGCTGCTGTGAGAAATATTTTGATTTGTGACAGTGGTTTAAAATTGAGTAAAGCTTTTGAAGTTTGTGAAATCCATGAAGTTACAGAAAGGTACACAAGTATGCTTGCAAGTGATAAGAGCATGGTTTCAGCAGGCTTCAGAACAAATGTAGACAGCATGCTACACCTGGCTAACAGAAGCAGGCCTAAGTACATGGCAGCTACAGCCCCTGCTGGTTTTCTTGTGAAACCACGTAGTTTTTAAGCAAGTTCTAAGAAAAGGACCTGTATCATTGCAGTACAAGGGTGAGTCAGCAAAACCCAAATCCAGCTTTATTGTTAACTGTCGCAGTTGTGGTGCTAGTCATGAGTCTAAAAGAGAGAAATGCTTAGTATTTGGTCAGCAATGCCACAAATGTAAAAAAAAATGGAACCATTTTCAAATGTTTTGCAAATCAAGTAAACCTCACACAGTTATAAAGAAGGGCCACTCAAAAAAGCAAGTTGAACAGACAGAGGGCTGCAGTTCTACTGTCTATGTAGATGGTGTATCAGTAATGGGTGAAAGGTTGATGCAGTGAATTTTTTGGCAAAGAACAAAGTGCTTTGTACTGTCCAGTTCAATGGTAAATCCACTGAGCTCAAAGCAGACACTGGTTCAAAGTATAATGTTATGTCAACAGACACATTGCTAAGGTGAGAGCTAGTGAACAACTCAGTGTGGCCAGTTGTGCGAAACTTGTTCCTTATGGAGGTGAAGAAATTCAAACCGAAGGCTTAGTATTGCTTTCATGTTATTTGGCTAGGAACTGCTACACCTTGTTATTCTCTATAGTGTAGTCATTATGGGGTCTCGGAGACAGTTTGAGAATAAATCTGCTTTCCTTTTAGCAAAGACATTTATCATATAAGCACATATCCTAGTTCCAGTTTTACTGAAGCCATTTTCTCAGAGTATGCTGATGTTTTTGACAAGTTGTGCAAACTTCCAGTTGTGTATTCTATGAAGTTAGACCCAGAGGTCAGTCCAGTGGTTGGACCAGCAAGAAAAGTTCCGATGGCTATGCAGGATAAAGTCAAAGCTCGGCGGGATAAAATGGTGCAGCACAGTGTAATTTGTCCAGTTACAGAACCAACTGAATGGGGGTCGTCCATGGTAGCAGCCCACAAGAAAGGCTCAGACATAATCAAAATATATATTGACCCAAGAGATTTGGACAAAGCATTAAAGAGACTGCATCATCCAATGTGTACAGTCGAAGAAATCACAGCCCTAATACCAAATGTCACTGTTTTTTTCTGTCTTGGATGCAAAACGTTCATTTTGGCAAATGATGCTTGATCACGTAGTCCTCGTTACTGACTACTTTCAGTACACGTTTGGCAGATATAGATTCCTCAGGATGCCATTTGAAATAAATTCTGCAAGTGAAGTCTTTCAACGTGCAATGGAGCAAATTTTTTCGGGTTATCCTTGTGCCATAATAGTAGATGATTTATTGGTTGGAGGCAGTGGTGAAGCAACACATAACAGAAACCTTAAAGTTCTAGATGGAGCATGTGAAGTGAACTTAAAGCATAATCATCTAAAGTGCAAATTTAGACTACCAGACATTACATATGTAGGTCATTTATTTACTGGCACTGGCTTGAGACCAGACTCATCCAAGGAAGCAGCCATTTTTGAGATGCCAACACCAGATAATGTTCAAGCTCTACAATGTTTTCTTGGCACGGTCAACTATTTAAGCAAGTTTATACCAGACTTCAGAGAGTTGACAGCACCTTTGAGAGAGCTGATGTGCAAAAATGTTACAGGATCTTGGTTGGAACAGCACCAGAAACAATTTGAAGACCTTAAGCAGAAAATTGTCACCCCACCTACATTAAGATACTATGATGTCAATAAACCAGTCACTCTTTCCTGTGATGCTTCAAAATTTGGTCTTGGCACAGTTAGTTATTCTTCAAGAGGGCAGACCAATAGCCTGCGCATCTAGAACTCTTACCCAAACTGAAATGCAGTATGCTCAAATTGAGAGAACTTTTGGCAATAGTATTTGCATGTTCAAAGTTTCATGATTAGATCTATGGTCAAGCTATTCAGATTGAAACTGATCACCAACCTCTAGTTGCTATTTTAAAGAAGCCCATGCATTCAGCTGCAGCGAGATTACAAAGCATGATGCTCAAATTGCAAAGTTACAACTTCAAAATGTTCTTTACAAATACAGACTTCTTTATCTGGCTGATAACCTTATCCAGATCACCCAGAAATACAATGGAACAGCTTCATGCAGAGAATTCTGACTTTGACATCATGGAAGCGCATAATTTTTCTACCACAAGACCTGATGAGCTGAGAAATCATACAAAGACTGATCCAATTTTCCTAAAGCTCAACCACTACTTTAATGTTGGATTGCAGTCAAAGCAGTCTAGTGTAACATATGAAGTGCAAATTTATTTTACTTACAGAGATGAGATGTTGATGGAAGATGGTATTATTTTCAAAGGTTCTAAAATTGTTGTTCTTGCTTCCTTACAACATGAATATATCCAGATTTTGCATAGTGGCCACCCAGGTTCTGAATCTACCTAAAGAAGGGCGGGAGGACTAGTATTTTGGCCTTCTCTAGTAAAAGATATTGACAAAGTACTCTCTTCTTGTTCAGTATGCTATAGTAGTAAACCGCATTTGCAAAAAGAACCACTTCAACTACGTCAAGTTCCTGAACTACCTTGGTCAATAGTGGCCACTGATATATTCGAGTGGAGCAGTCAGCATTACTTAGTGTTGGTAGACTCGTATTCAAACTGGTTTGAGATTAATTTACTACCTAATCTAACGTCCACTGCTGTTATTTCTGACAGTGGTACTCAATTTACTAGTCAGTTGTTTCAGAAATTTGCAAGAGAATGGGACTTTGTACATGTTACTTATAGTCCGGAATATCCACAGTCAAGTGGACTAGCTGAACATGCAGTACAGAGTGCAAAGCAATTACTTGAGAGGTCAAAGTATGATAATACTGATGCCTTTTTGAATTTACTGAATCTCAGAAACATACCCTGTGATGATATACTTGGCTCACTTGCTCAGAGACTTTTTCTCTCTAGGCAAACCAGAATAACATTGCCTATTAGTTCCAGTTTGTTGAGGCCTAAAGCAAAGAAAGTACAGTTGTGTGAAATCTTACCATAAAGGTAGATGTCCTTGCCTTCACCGCTGCAGTATTCCTTACAAATGGGGATTCCCGCTGCAGTATTCCTTACAAATGGGGATTCTCTGCTGTGAAGCCCACCGTCTGGCCAGTTTACCAAAGTCTACCATTGCTTTAAGGTACGCTGAACGTCACCTGCACACTCCTTGTGTAGGGTAGGGCATAAAGGTGACGTTCAGATACCATCCTCAGAACAGATTGCTGCAGTAGGAACAGCAGTCCAAGGAAAACCAAGGAGAACCTGCACATCCAGGAAGGAAAAAAAGACCAGGGGGATGGAGGGAGGGAGGGAGTGACTACTCCAGTGGTGAAGGCAAGGACCTATACCGTTATGGTAAGAGTTTGCACAACTGTACTATGTCCTTACATTCACAGCTGCAGTATTCCTTACAAATGGGAGAGTGCCAAAGCTCAAGCCTTTACAGAAAAAGGAAGTCTCTCGCCATGCAAAGTGTAACAAAAGGAAATAGCCTTTGAAATCCAGGTGGAAATAGTTTGCTTGCAAACAGCCAAAAATCCAGGTGGAAATAGTTTGCTTGCAAACAGCCAAACCTAAAGACCTTGGATGAAAGGAAAAAAATAACCAGTCAGATTTTCTGATGGCTTGTTTTATCCAAATAAAATATGAGCTGTCTATACACATCTAAGGTATGCAGCACCCTCTTAATGTCAGATTGTGGAGAGGGGAAAAAAGTAGGCAAATTAATAGACTAAGTGACAACTCATTAACCACCTTGGGCATGAGAGAAAGATTAGTATGCAAGGACACCATGTCCTCATTAAATATCAGAAAAGGTGGACAAGCCATAAGGTCTTGTATCTCAGACACCCATCTGGCAGAAGTAAGTGCTAACAAAAGAACTGTCTTCCAAGAACAATGTTGCAAGGAAGCAGAAACAGCAGGCTCAAAAGGAGCCTGAGTCAATTTTTTTCAGAACGAAATTAAGATCCCAGGGAGGAGGAACAGGCTTCCTGGGAGGCCTGATATTAAGGACACCTTTAAGTAATTACTTCGCCTCAAATCTAGAAGCTAACAGGATTTAAAGGCAGACAAGCAGAAAGAGCTGATAAGTGGGCCTTAATAGAAGACTAGGCCAAACCAGCGTTGAGCAACTCCCACAAATAAGAGATAACCAAAGGAACATCCACAGAAAGTGGGTCCAGGTCATGAGAAAGACACCAAATAGAAAACCTCTTCCATTTAGACAAGTAGGATTTCCTAGTAGTAGGTTTCCTGGCCTCCTGCAGGACCTGCAGCACGTCTACAAAAGAAAGGTGTTTATGAGGGATCAAAACCATATCATCCACAGTGTCAGTTGAAGCATGAACAGGTGGGGATCCACCCTGTTAGTTAACTTGTGATGATTGCCCATGGCTAGATGCAGAAGTAGAGGGGAACCAGTGCTGTTGCGGCCAAAAGGGAGTTGCCAACAAGATTTTGGTAGCATCCTGTTGAATCTTGAAGAGGACTCTCGGAATGAGACGAAAGGGAGGGAATGCATAAAGAAACATCCCCTTCCAAGAAAATGAGAGGGCATCCACCTTCCATACCAGAAGACCACAGATGCTGGCACAAAACAGAAGAAGTCTGTTCAGAAGAGAGGCAAAGAGATCTACAGAATACCCCACTGGTGAAGTGTCCAGAAACTCATCCCTGTGAAGCATCCATATATGGGATTGTGTGAAAGACCTGCTCAGATTGTGTGCCACAACGTTCTGATCTGAAGGAACGTAAACTGCCTGAAGAGTCATTTGATATTGGATAGTCCGATCCCATACCAGAAGTGGCAGATGGCAAAGACAGTAAGATCTTATACCCCCATGTTTGTTGATATACCACATGACTGTGAATACCTTGAGAGGCCCTGGAGAGAAGAGGGTGAAAGGCCTGAAGAGCCAGCATAAAAGCCCTCATCTCTTTGATGTTGATGTGCTCCTTCCACTGACAAGGCAACCATACACTCTGAACCCTCAGGGAGCCAAGTGTTGCTCCCAGTCCCACATCTGAAGTATCTGTGAACAGATCCTGAGAGGGGAAGAGGAGGCTGAAAAGGTAGCCCTGGATTCAGAGTCGACTGCTGAATCCCCCACAGAAGTTCTTTCTTGAAACACAGGAGAAGAGGAATGCTACTAATGTCTGGCTTGTTGGCCAGCAGTTACCTGCCCATAATATCTTGCTCAAATCAGCTTCTAACCAACAGTCACATTTTACGTCAACTGTTCTATGATCTTAAAACCAACAAGTTAACTCTGTCAGTGAGTTCAAATGCTGTTGATGAAGTTCTGCAGTTTTGGCAGTTAGCTAGCATACCTACAACGTAGAAGCCGAATGCAGTGGCAAAACTCTGTATGACAAGCATTCTAGAATCAGGAAGAATAAGAAGCACCAGTCAGATACACAGTCTCAGTTAGAAACAGATTTTAGCAATGCACTTTTGAAACTTTTTGATGTGGGGCATGCTGATACAGAATTATTGATAAAGACTCAAGAAGACTGGGATTTTCTACAAGATCAATGCACAGACAGAAAAATGATAATTGGTGGAGAGGACACTGAAGTCAAAAAACAAATGGACAGAAAGAAAAAACGACTACAGGAAGAAATGAAATGCAACGATAAAGATCAGCTGAAAGAAACAGTCAGAGAAGCTGGAGAACTGACAGAGGCAGAAGACAGTAGTGAGCATGAAAATGACGATGAAGATGATGCAGCAGCAAACATGTCAAAATACCACCAGAATTTAGTAACTGGTAGACACCCTGTCAAAATGAGCACAATAGATACAGAATTGCCTGAATCTGTATCCAAAAAATGACAACTGGTGGATGATCCTCTTTTTGTTGCCAGCTTGGACTGCACAAAAATAACTTCTCGCCAAGTGATGCATATTGTTACACCAGTGCTGCAAGTGGCTGGCATTGACGTAAATGATCTGGTCATGTCCCACAAGTTCAATACACAGACCAAGGCAAGCTGCACGACAATCCATTGCTGAGAAAGTAAAGAAGCAGTTTCAACCATCAACACCCCTTGTAGCACATTTTGATGGGAAGCTGTTACCTCAAGGTGATGGAGAATTTGCTGATTACATGCCATTTGTTACAGGTCGAAATACTGAAAAAACGCTGGACATACCCCAACTTCCATCAAGCACTGGTGAGCAGATGGGACAAACAGTGGTACAGACGTTGCATAGCTGGCCAGGTGTTCCAGAATGGCTAGCTGGTTTGTGCTTTTGATACTACCAGTGCCAATACTGGTGTGCACACAGGTGCCATCATAGTGATTCAGCGAGCATTTTGAGAAATGACTCTTATTTTTACCATGCAGACATCCCATTTTAGAAATTATTTCTACAGCAGTGTTTGACATGTTCTAAAAACTGTCATTTGTGGTCCTGAAGATGGGAAGAAGATTTAAAGAATACTGGAAACTTCTTGACTTGAATGCATACGCACCACTGGTTAAGGAAACTGGAGGTAATGGTTGCCTGTTAGACTGTGAGGAACACTGGCTAGCTGAGAAGCGAGGTGAGGTTGTTGCACTACTGCGAGATGAGCTGACGTGTGAAACACAGCCTCATGATGACTACCTTGAATTTCTCAAGCTGTTACTGTTCGTCCTCTATGACAAACCACAAGATGAAACATTTGCTTTCAGTCCAACTGGTGCATACCATCATGCCAGGTGGATGGCATACTGCCTTAAAATCTACTCCTTCCGAGAGCAGTTTAGATTAACTACACATGAAATTCAGGCTTTTCACTGATTCTGGCTCTTCATAGTGACAGTGTATATTAAGCCATGGTTTTCAGCTACTGACATTTGCAATACTCCACTCAATGATCTTTGCCTGTTGCAGACACTGGAGTCATTTACAGCCATAGACAAACAGATGGCTCAAGTTGCTTTGCAAAAGCTCAAGGGACACCTTTGGTATTTGAGAGAAAATCTTATAGCACTGTCCTTGTTCTCAGATCAAGTGTGGAATGAAGAGAAACAGCACATTATTGAAGCCTTAAAGCCACCCAGTAAGGAAGATCTAAGAAGAGTCAATGCAAAAGCTGTTGCCAGTTTCCAGGGCATGACCTTATCTGACTTCTCAACAGAATGATCAATGAATCTGTTCACTGCTGTCAACATAAACCTGTCTTTCCTAACAGCTGATCCGGCAACATGGAGTGACATGCCTGACTTTATCATTGCAAAACAAACTGTTACAGCTTTGCGAGTTGTTACCGACTGTGCCGAATGAGCAGTCAGATTAGCAACTGACTTGTGTCAAGTGCTGACTCACAATGAGGAAAAGCGAAAGCTGGTATATCAGATCTTTGAACACCGTCGACAGAAAGTCACAGAACCACTAAAAAGACACTGTAGTACTGTAAATGAACTGATGTAAACTTAAGCTTACTACCTATGAATGTTGTTCATTTTTACTAGGCTTATTTTTTTCCTAAACTGTTTGACATTTGTGTTGCTCAGAATTACAAACAGACATTTCAGATGCAGCATGAAACTGATATTTCCCATTTGTGTACTGATTTGTGAATATATTTCATTTCTGTTACAATTTGGAAAAAAAAATGTAAACATCTCAGAATTAAAGTGCACTGAACTGTCACTTAACTTTAGAGTTTAAAGCTTTAAATTTTACATGGTTCTTTGTCCTACCAATCCTCATAAAATCAGGGGGTATGCGAACAGAAAATCCAAATTTTTTTTGCATATGTACATGAAACACCAACTAGCTCACCGATAGAACCCACATGGTCAAAATAGGTGGGTCCACCTCGGCCAGCAGACCTGTCACTAGTGGTATTCCCCAGGGACCTCTACTGTTTGGCATCTACTTCTCAGAGATCCAGGCAAAGACAAAAGGCCTGCGGCTGACCAAGTTTGTAGGGGACTGTAAGTCGGGTGCTGTCATTGACTCCCCAAATGATGTTAACATACTACAAGAGGGTGTCACAGCAGCAGATGACTGGTACCAAAGTCATGGCCTTAAGTTAAATGCAAAAAAGTGTATTATCATACCATTCGGCAAAAACATGGCTCCTACCGATTACCACATCAACGGCAACCCCCTAAGCACACAACCTGTGGTGAGAGACCTGGGTACACAGGTTGTCAACAATCTCACATTTGAGCATCATGTAGTGGCAGTGGACAGGACAGCCTTTTACTTGGTTTCTCTCATAAGTAAAGGGATTGCATCCAGAAAAAAGGAGGTTATTGCCTCTCTGTACTCCTCTCTCATTAGGTCAGTAATTGAGTACAACGCCCCATTTGGTGTGTACCTCTGCAAACACTTGCACCAACTGGAAAGGCCACAGAAATACCTCACAAAGAGAATCCATGGCCTCCCAACACTTGTCCTATGGAAAGGCTGAAATCATTATCACTCTACTCTGTATCGTACTGATTGCTCAGAGGTGATCTGTGTCTCGCCTGCAAAGCAATCTCAGACCCTGCTCTACTAGAAATGTTCCTTATCCATAAATCTAACTCCTCACGCATTACCCAATTGAAAGGCCTAAGTCTAATATGTGACATTATCAAAACCTGTTGGAGAGACAGGTTTGTCTCCCAGAGGCTGCCCCGTCTTTGGAATATACTCCCATACACATCAAACAAAGTACATCGCTGACTCTCTTTAAGCACAACCTTAATGAGTGGATGGGAAACCATTAGGGTCCCTTTTTTTCCAACATTCAATGTCATTTACATGCAGTAGAGCATTCCTAGTATACTGTTCTTTATTAACAGGGTAACCAACACAATCCAAAAATATCAGTATGTCTACATCCATGCATCAGTACTTTTTTCTGTATTCTTCTTCCCCTTCTGCCATCAAGCCTCCCCTTCCTGCACTCAAGCCCATCAGTTTCCCCAAGGTGAAGAGTGGGATAATGTTGGGGTATCCCCTCTGATTCTTGGGGGCAATAACAATCTGGAAGAACATTCGTGCTGGCAGACCCAAGGGAATTTGCATCCTTGCTGACATCCTGACACTTCGGAGCATGGTTCAGCACCCCCTCTATTCTTCATAGTCCTTGCATACATTCTCCCTCACACATGCTACCATCAGTACACTGGGCAGCCCAAACCAGCCCCTCCCATGCAAAACCTACTTCATCCTCCAGCACAAGGTCTGCTTATCTTTAGCTATGAAAAGGACTAACCACAGCCACCAGGTGTCCCCTCCCAAAATGGACACGTCTAGCCTCTCATGCTTGCACTGTCAAGCACTCAAGCTTTTTATTGAACTTGAGTTTCCTGAGACATTGTCAGGACATAATCCCCTCTATACCACCACAGTGCACTTGTTCATCGGTACTTTTAAACTGTTTCAGAAGCACTATACCATTGCACTTCAAACTTGTGATTCATTATTACTTACATTGTTTAGGCTGTAGTTTAACATGTAGTGTCATTTCAGCGCAGTTTTAGACCACTGTTTCTGAACACAGACTTTATTACAACACTTTTACATCAAATGCTGCTTCCTTTGAGACATTTCAAAAGTTTCCCTCATGTAATAAGCACTTTGAAATCAAAATGTTTCATAGTTTAATCAGATTTGTGTCTACAATTAAATTTGCAGTAAGCTACTTTTTTGAAGTTTGGAAATTTAGAACAGCTTTATAATGCTCACTATCAGCTTAAGTAATTTTTTCACCAGCATTCTTGAGCAGATTGTTTCTATTGCATCTCCTTCAGCAGTTTAGTACATTCAGTATGCACGTCATTGGTAAACAACCTGCCAGCAATTTACTGTGTGCTTCTTTTTGGTAATCAACCTTTCAGCAGTCTCTTATCACTCTCTACATTATTCAACAGTACCACCATTTCTTGCGGAATTATTTAAACGTGGTTTAAGAATTATTTCATGTCATATTGTTTCTGGCTGACTGCTCAGGGTGTGGCAAAGAGAAGGCTTTTGACTCGGTTTTTCACTTTCCATCACTCTTTAACAAGCAGCAGTAAGAATTTGAATTTTTGTTTTGAGCATAACACCACAGCTAGTAGTCATTTAAAACATCATTCAGCAATGCTTTTATAGGTTCATAGTTAGGTGCTAGGCTATCGGCCCGAGGGCCTACGTAAGCCTAGCCAACAAGGTTCCCTGGCTTACGCCACCCAAGACAATTATTTTCCTGTGCCACTGTCGAGTAGAGACACAGAAGTGATGCCCGGGATGTATTTCCTATTTCCCATCCACTCATCACGATTTTTCTTGAAGAGTGCTAATGAAGAACTTTGCTTGACATAGATGGGTAGCCTGTTCCAGAGTATGGGAAGTCTCTGGGACAAGAATCTATCCCTCCAGCATGTCCTGTTTATTGTGGTGACAAGATTTAGCTCCCTAGACCATGTAGCTCGGAGGGATTGGGATTTTTTTTAGGTGTATAATGTCCAACAGCTCTGGATTTGACATAGCTTTATATGTTAGACAGAGATCACCTCGGAGTAGGCGATATGCTACGGAGTAAAGCTGGAGTTTTTTGAGACGGTCAGTGTAGGGCATCTGTTTGAGGCCAGTAATCCTCTTTGTGAGGCACTTTTGATAAATTTAATCTGATTTAATATATATTTAGACTTTCATCTTTAGACAGAAGATTTATAAATTTAATCTGATTTTAACTTGATTTAATATATATCTAGACTACCATCTTTAGACAGAAGATTTGATAAATTTAATCTGATTTAAACCTGATTTAATACACTGTCAGCTGCCATTTACATAAGCAAATTGAAGGAAAGTAATTACTTGAGTGATATTTAGCCTGCTGAAATATGATACTTACTGATCAGAAATGGTAGTATTACCACTGTGTAGTACTCTCTTGATTTCCTGAAGACCATTATTGTCAATATATTTTGGTTAATTAGTAAGCAATTTATATTAAACCAGTTCCAAACTAGCTTAAAATCTACCTGTAGCTGGTTATGCCCTGCTCTGATAGACAATCTTGATTATAAAATAAACATATCAACAGTATAAAGTGCTATCTTCATTGAAGGGAGATCAAAGTGCAGGTTATTAAGTATAGTAAAAATGACAGGGATCCCAGTACTAAACCTTGTGGAAACCCAACCTTAAAAACTCTCTCCTCAGAGTAGTTGGATCCAGAAAAGACTGGAGAAGTCCTGCCATAAAGAGATTTGAACCATTTCAAAACTATGTTGCTAAAACCTCAGAATACCAATTTCTCAAGTAGCAATTTATGGGTAATTGTTTCAAAGGATCTCTAAATCCAGGGAAAAGAGACCCGTTATAGTCCCCTTTCCATGAAATCCTAAATTTTGCAAGTATTTGTAAACAGGGCGGTGGTACACTGAGACCTGCTCTGTACACATATGCCTAAAATATAATTATGCAATATGGATCTACGTATTGTACAGTGTATTTTCTACAACTTCTGCCAACAGAGATATACCGGCTATTAGGTAAACATCAGAAGGACCTGATTGGGGGGGGGGGTTATTTTTTTGAAAGTAGAAGAATTGTAGCATGGTTTAACATTGGAAGGGGCTTGTTCAGTTACAAAGGAAGCATTAGAATCAAGTGTTCTAGCACAAAGAGAGCAGCCAAGTCTTAAGTGCACTTTGCACACAATGTTTACTATGCTGCATTCAGGGCATTCTGCACACTGTGTATAGTATGCAGCATTCAGGGCACACTGTGTTTAGTATGCAGCATTCAGGGCAGTCTGCACACTGTGTTTAGTATACACCATTCAGGGCACTCTGCACATTGTGTTTAGTATGCACTATTTAGGGCACTCTGCACACAGTGTTTAGTATGCACCATTTAGGATCGTGAGTGAGACCAGCCAAGTCTTAAGTGCACTCTGCACACGGCGTTGAGTATGCAGCATTCAGGGCATTCTGCACACTGTGTATAGAGTATGCAGCATTTGGGGCACTCTGCACACTGTGTGTTGTATGCATCATTCAGGGTACTCTGCACACTGTCTTTAGTATACACCATTCAGGGCACTTGGCACACTGTGTGTAGTAGGCATCATTCAGGGCACTCTGCACACTGTGTTTAGTATGCACCATTCAGGGCACTCTGCACACGGTGTTTAGTATGCACCATTCAGGATTGTGAGTGAGGCCAGCCAAGTCTAAAGTGCGCTCTGCACACAGTGTTTAGTATGCAGCATTCAGGGCATTCTGCACACTGTGTATAGTATGGAGCATTCAGGGCACTCTGCACACTGTGTTTAGTATGCAGCATTTAGGGCACTCTGCACACTGTGTTTAGTGTGCACCATTGAGGGCACTCTGCACACTGTGTATAGTATGCAGCATTTAGGGCACTCTGCACACTGTGTTTAGTATGCACCATTCAGGGCACTCTGCACACTGTGTTTAGTATGCAGCATTCAGGGGACTCTGCACACCGTGTTTAATATGCACCATTGAGGGCACTCTGCACACCATGTATAGTATGCAGCATTCAGGGCACTCTGCATATACTGTGTTTAGTATGCACCATTCAGGGCACTCTGCACACTGTGTTTAGTATGCCTCATTCAGGATTGTGAGTTATAGACACTGATTACAATTCTTCTTGGTAATGTACATACACTGTGCCTGTGATGTATTGTTCATCTCCATAACTTTACACCAGTATTGCTTTTGGCTGGTTCTTCTTCTGCTCTGGAAAAATTGCACACTCTTTTGCTTTCACATGACCTCACTATTGCATAATTTAATGCGTCTTTCCAGGACAGAATTCTTTATAGATGACAGATTTTGCAGGAAGACAGTTAAGGTCTTCTGATTAATGGCAAAGTATTATGGTGGATCGCTGATGAGATTGTGTGACTTGAGAGTTGGAATTGTGGCATTCACATTAGGAAAGAACAGCTTTAAAGACACGTATGGAGTATTTGTCCTTCTTTGTGACAATCACCCATGTCATAACATCTCACTACTGAGCCTTTCTCAGTGACTGGAGCAATATATATATATATATATATATATATATATATATATATATATATATATATATATATATAGTAACAGAGGAGAGAATGTTAAACATTACTAGAAGATGATGTCATTACATCACACCATAGAACTAAGAATTGGAAAGTTGCAGGCAACATACTGTTACAATTATCAATCAAAGTTGGGTGGTACTAACCAGATTAACTAAAAATGTTTCCATTAATTCTTGTAGCCATTTTTGCAATCTGCAGTCATGTAGGTTTGTTAACTACAATGCACCAGAGGGTGTAATATATGACCGTTAAAATAACCTGCATGTTCTAAGACCACAGAAGAGATATGTGGGAAAAGCACCATTGTGTAAGTAAACTCACCATAAAAATATATGTTAGAATGATTACTGATGCAGTAGTGTTAGCTATACGAATTATATCCTGCAAGGGATATAACAGCCAGCCAGCTTTCAAAGTTTCAGGGCATCCGCCATGCAGCCAAACCATCTGGTATCTCGAGTTGAGCTGACTGAAAGACAAATTTGGGTGCCAAACCCTTCAGAGCTTTCTTGCCAACAGAGAGACTGAGGCTGAGCCCCGAAAGGGCAATGCTAAGAACAACAAAAAGTAAATTTCCCCACTCTTGCATAAAATGCAACAATGATCATTCAAACATGTACTGTTATGGTAAGTTTACTTATGCACCTGTACTACGTTCATTACTGTTGCAGAAGCCTTTGCTATATGAGTAGATTACCCTAGCTTACTTCATTTGGGAGGTGGAAGGAAAATATTCCAGAAGCCCCTGAAAAATGGTCCTAGCTAAGCTTGACCTGGACCAATAGAAGAAATCAAGCTTGTTGTGCTTTGTAAAAGTATGTTCAGAGGACCAAGTACAAATACATCTAGAAGCCAGCCCTTTCCAAAAAGCCATAGATGAAGCCAAGGCTCTGATAGAGTTGACCTTGACCTACTTTGAATAGTTTTTTATGGTGAGTATAAAAAGGTGTTAGCTTTACACACAATTTGTAAATAGTCTGTTGTCTCTTCTTTTTATCTTATCAAGAAATGAACAATTGATCCGAATATCTGAAAGATTTAATTCTGTCAAGATAGTATCTGAGTTGTCTGTGGGCTTCCAAGATATGAAGTATCCTTTCTCCCTCATTTTTAGGTTTAGGAAAGAAACTGAAACGTGGATGGTTTGGCTTAAAGTAACATTGGTTACCACTTTAGGCATAAATGAAGGATTAGAGCTCAAAGAAACCCTGTCTCTGTAGATAGACGGACTCGCAGTAAGTGTGACATCCCCTTTCTGGGCCAGTAATCAAGGAGCCTGAATCCTCACCACTGGCACTGGAGAGGGACATTCACTTGGAACAAAATGGATACACCCAGTATTTCCAGATGCAGCTCTCTGCTTCAGGCACAATTTCCCTTAAGAACACACAGGGAACACACTTCATCTGGGGGCTAATTTTCCATTTCTCTCCAGATCCCCAGTTAGACTCCCCACTGGCACAGCTATAGAGTTGAATTTTCAGCCAAGTGTCCAAGGCAAGTCCTCCACCACTCACTCTGTAAAACCAGTGCTTCATGTCCCTGCTCCAAGCAGCTGACACACACACATTCTTTGAAAATTTGATTTTCAGACACACACACACACACACACACACACACACACACACACACACACACACACACACACACACACACACACACACACACACACACACAGGAAAGCCTGGCGCAGATTTACTAGCTATGCCCTCTCCTGCCCAGACTATCAGGTAAATACACTGCCACCAGACACTCCAAAGCCAGCTAGTCTAAAGCTCTTACATGGGTACTCAGTTATACTGAGTGAAATTAATATTAATACAAATGATAGCATTTGGCCAATGCAGAGTGGCCACAGTGTTTGAGGGTTTCTCACACCATCTTTCACTCATACTCTGAATTCACTTTTGTAAGACTCACAGTAGCTCAAAAGTATTTTCTATACATTCTCATTGTGGTTAACAGTAGCAGAAATCAAAGTTTGCCCAAATTCTCTACCAGATGTAATGTTAGGGGGAATTATTAACCCAGTGAGACTACACAGTTAGCTTTGATCACCATTTTACCATAATATTTCCAGCCTTTCTGGCCCATTCTCCATAGTGAGGGAAGAACTACCACTTTTAACACTTGATTAGATTTCAAAGAACACTATGAAGCTGTCCTTATAAAATAACATAATCTGTTCTACTTTTAAGCATTCAGATGTTAGCAACTTCTCCAGACTATGCAGTGGACAATTGAGTCCATTCTTTTAAGCAAAATAAAAATTTAACTTTCAACATTACAGTTCAGTCTGTTTTTCACTGTGTGTATGTCACTTAACACAAACCAAACCCACCACAAGTCAGGAAGCTTAAGTCCAAGGATTTTAGTTGCCTTTTTCATCTGGATCTGTCTGACTGTCTTACTCAAGCCCCCAGCCTGTATGCATCTCCTGCTGAGGACCTGTTTTCGACTACTTTTCTTGTCTTTTCCCTATAAGGTTGTCAGAATCTCTCCCCTCTGTCTCTGTTTGGTTTTACCCCCCCTTTCACCAAAAGGAGAAAGCTTGGGTTCCTCCAATATGGGAATTTGTTTGGGATCTTCCACCTCTAATTCCCCTAGTATTGTAGCTGTGCACATCCCACAGTGGTCATTATACATATTGTGGCACAGTGGCGGCTGATGAGGTTGCTGAATTAGGAAACCACACTGTTGGTGGGGTCATGTGAAATTGCCACTAGCAACGGAAGTTGTATCAGGCAGGAAAGCAGAAAAAGGGTCACCTCAGAAATGGACAGAGAACAACTGTTTCTAGAAATATTTAAGATATGTTAGAATCCCAGGAATGTAGATCCCTGTTTTCCAAATCCTTGGATGAGGAAGGAATGGGATTAGGAGGTTCCAGTGAAGTCTGAAGGGAAAACCAGATTGCTGTCCCTTCAGAGTCAAGTTGAGAGTTGGAAGATACCCTGTCTATGTTAAAGGTTAACTGTTATACTGCCTATGAAATCAAGAGAAAACTGAACATATTGTAAGTACTGTTGGATTATACCACAAATACTGAAGATATGAGTGTGTGAAACTGAGCCTGTTTTTGTGAACTTGTATTTGTTGGAGCAGTTAGGGAATTGCGGCAGTAGTTTCTATTGGTTCTCATTTTGCAAGACTGGATCATTTTTGTTAATTTCTATAAACAAATCTTGTTTATACCACAAGCTGGTATCTTTGAAACTACAAAAGAATACCATAGTATTTCCTGTAAAATGCTGCTTGAAACTTGCAGTTGTCTCTTAGAAAAGGTCGAGTGAAAAGAAAAGCAGTACAGAACTTGAATAAATGTGTTTATTTTTTCAGATTTAGTTGTTGAATAAAAAACAGTTGTTTTCCCACTAAGTCGTGCAATACATACAGTGTGTAGGTTTAGATTGCATTACAACTTTGTACAATCTATATATATATATATTTTTTCTTTTTTAGTTTAAGTAGACCTGGAACTGCAGTGGTGGTGCTGCGGTAGCGTTGTCGCCTCACAGTAAGACGTCCTGTTATGCTCTCAGCTAGAGCATCTTCTGTGTGGAGACATGCGTGAATGGGCGTACCTTCGTTGAAGGTTGTGCATCAGGGCCGGCAACTCGGCACGTAAAAATCTACTGCCAATCATTAGCGGACCGGAGTTCCACTGTGGCTACCCCTAACCGGGAAAAGCCGAAAGACACCAGTTTAAGTAGACCTGGAGAAAGCCTAGGAAACCTGAAATGGGTCCTTGCATGTATTCACAGAGTTTTCTACTTAAAGTGATAGTGCCATGAATTGTTTGCAGCTTTTCCTTGTGAGTTTGACTGCACAAACAAGATGCTTGCATTCAAAACCAAAATTAAACAGGAAGTTCAGAACCTGGGAATCTTTTTAAGTTCAGAGAGCAGCTGTTGAGTTGTAGTGAGACTTTTTCCTTTTGAAGTTTGCACAGAGGACATTTAGACTGAGTCCATATTTGGAATTAATTTCCTGGGCATTTTCTAACAACTGATAAATGCTTTAAAAGCTATAGGCAGGCAGACAATAGTAACTTTTTCAGTCATGGGTAACTAGTAGGACCAAGGATAGTCATAGCCATTGTTTTTCTATATGAGATCTATCTGTATAAATTGTATGTTTTATTTTCCTCAAGCATATATTTATTTTGCTGTGTTCTTAGTCTTGCATAGGGCATTGTTTACTTTTAGTTATTTCAGGCAGAGAGTTTCACTGTTCAGTTTCAAAGTCTTGTAGCTGGTGTTTTTTTTAATTAGTATGCAAAGTAATCCCAAAATTTGGTGACTTATTAGTCATTGGCATCTTGCTTATGAAGAATGACTGCTTAGTGTGGGGTACCGATCTGTTATATTGTAGTTAGCTATTTGACATTGAACAGCAGTTGTGTTCTTGGTGTGTTAGACTGATCTAGCGAGTGGAGGTTAGTTATGGTAAAGGCAGGAAAAGGGCCATATTACTTGTCCAGTCAGGATGATCAGACGAACATTCGTGGGTTCTGCTCAAGCAGTTTTATTATGTACAAACACATCAAGATTGAGGCTTAACAACTTTAACTTAGATAAACTTGTAAACAAACTAGCTATCACACTCATACATGCTCACTTTCTGGCTGCACTCTCAAAATGGCACTGAAGTTAGCACGTGCTTGCTATTATATGCACGTGCTGTCCTTGAAATGCTTCTTAAAGGTACAACACATGCACGCTATTCTACATCCTCCCTCTTTGAGAAATAGTCATGCCTTATTGATGACATCAGTTGACATGCAATTAATGCAAATAATTCTTTGTAATGCATTTATACAGAACTAAATATGTATAGACAATTATGTCCAGGTTGCCGTATATTTCACACTTAGTCTGCAAATACGACCAAATCATGTGACATAGAAATTACAACTAGATCTAGCAACTGGGACTGTCTCTGCTGAATGTTCAACCTTGGGGACATCAGGAACATCATCAGGAATGCAAGCAGAAGTTAAGACATGTTCTTCAACAGGAACATTGTCTGGCTTGCTCTGAGATCTAGAGTCTATATCACAGGAACAATGCTGTGATATCGGTTCTGATACAGGAAGAAGATATCTGTGATTTCTCCTGTACTCCACACCTCAGATTCTATGACGTAGGATCTCGGCTCGGCACATGTACCTGTTACTTGACCAATCCGGTCGAAAACTTTTGCTGTTTGCCACTGTCTGTCCTTTCAATGGACGAAGAAATCTGCTCAATTTATCGTAGCTGAATTTCTAGAAAGAACACTTTCTGTATAGTTTGGCTCTGATTTTTCTGTTTTTCTTTGCTTTAGGCCTCAACAAACTGGAACTGATAGGCAATGTTCTGGTTTGCCCAGATAGAAGTCTCTGAGCAGGCGAGCCAAGTATATCGTCATGGGGTATGTGTCTGAGATTGAGTAAATTCAAAAAGATGGTGGTATTATCACACTTTGACTTGTTTAGTAATTGCTTTGCACTCTATACTGCACCTTCAGCTATTCCATTGTCTGTGGATATTCTGGACTATAAGTAACATGTACAAAGTCCCATTCTTTTGCAAATTTCTGAAACAACTGACTGGTAAATTGGGTGCCATTGTCAGAAATAACTTTGTGGACTACCGCGGACTGTGAAATGATGCTTCAACTTGGTGGTAACAGCAGTGGATGTTACGCTAAGTAATAAATCGATCTCAGTCTAGTACTATTGCATACTGAACAAGAACAAAGTACTTTTATCAATTTCTTTTGCTAGAGAAGGCCAAAATACTAGTCCTCTCACCCTTCTTTTGGTAGATTTCGAACCTGGGTGATGACGATGCAAAATCTGGATGTTTATTCACATTGTAAGGAAGCAGGAACAACAATTTTAGGACCTTAGAAAATAATGCCATATTCCATCAGCATCTCATCTCTGTAAGGAAAATAAGTTTGCACTTCAGGTGGTACACTAGGTTAGTTTGACGGCAATCCAACATCAATGTAGTGGTTGAGCTTTTTCAAAACTGGATCAGTCTTTGTATGATCTCTCAACGTATTAAGTCTCATGGTAGAAAAATTATGCACTTCCATGATATCAAAGTAAAATTCTCTGCTTGAAGCTGTTCTGCTGTATTTCTGTGCGATCTGGATAAGGTATAAGCCAGATAAAGAAGTTTGCCTTTTGTATAGACCATTTTGAAGTTGTACCTTTGCAATTTGAGCATCATTTTTTGTAATCTCGCTGGGAGCTGAATGCATAGGCTTCTTTAAAATAGTGACTACAGGTTGGTGATCAGTTTCGATCCAAACAGCTCAACCATAGATAAATCGTTAAGCTTTGAACATACAAATACTATTGCCAAAAGTTCTTTCTCAATTTGAGCATATTGCATTTTAGTTTGGGTAAGAGATTTAGATGCACAGGCTACTGGTTTGCCTTCTTGAAGAATAACTGCGCTAAGATCAAATTTTTAAGCATCACAGGAAAGAGTTACTGATTTATTGACATCATAGTAACTTAATGTTGGCGCGGTAGCAATTTTCTGCTTAAGGTCTTCAAATGCTCTCTGGTGCTGTTCTAACCATGACCATGTAACATTTTTGCATGTCAACTCTCTCAAAGGCACTGTCAACTCACTGAAGTCTGGTATAAACTTGGCTAAGTAGTTGACCATACCAAGAAAAAGTTGTAGAGCCTGAACATTATCTGGTGCTGACATCTCAAGAATGGCTGCTTGCTTGTATGGTCTGGTCGCAAACCAGTGCTAGTAAATAAATGACCTACATATGTAACTTCTGGTAGTCTGAATTTGCACTTAAGAGGATTGAGCTTCAAGTTCACTTTGTGCTCTCTGTAGAACTTTCTTAAGGTTTCTGTCATGCTCTGCTTCACCATTGCTTCCAACCAATAAATCATTTACTGTTATGGCACAAGGATAACCTGAAAAACTTTGCTCCATTGCATGCTGAAAGACTTCGCTTGCAGACTTTATTCCAAATGGCACCACGAGGAATCTATATTTTCCAAAAGGGTTACTGAAAGTAGTCAGTAGTGAAGATTTGCGATCAAGCATCACTTGCCAAAATTAAGTTTTTGCATCCAAGACAGAAAAAAACAGTGGCATTTGGTATTAGGGCTGTGACTTCCTCGCAAAACTAGCTCATACTCATACATGATCACTCTCTGGCTGCACTCTCAAAATGGCACTGCTTGCTATTTATATGCACATGCTGTCCTTGAAATGCTTCTTAAAGGTACCCCCCCCCCCCCCCACACACACACACACACACACACACACTGTTCTACAATGTACTTGCACTAGAAAGATATCCTGAGCTTACTCCTAGGAAAGTGTGTTTGTGCGACTTAAAAAAAAGTATGTATATATGTGTGTATATATAGACTGCGGTAGTGGAGCTGCGGTAGCGTCGCCTCACAGTTAGACGTTGCCCGTTCGATTCTCAGTTAGAGCATCTTCTGTGTGGTGACATGCGTGAACGGGCATTCCTTCATTGAAGATTGTGCGTTAGGCCCGGCAAGCCAGCACGTAAAACTCTACTGCCAATCATTAGTGGGCCAATCATTAGTGGACCGGAGTTCTGCTGTGGCGACCCCTAACTGGGAAAAGCCGAAAGACACAAACAAGTATATATGTATGTATATATATATATATATATATATATATATATATATATATATATATGTGTGTGTGTGTGTGTGTGTATATATATATATATATATATATATATATATCTGGATCCCTATCACATGATCGACAGGCCATATGATCGACACTCATTTGGTCGACAAGCAGTTTTATGTGGGGGCTTACCACACCCCAACTATATATATCAACTCCAGGGTTGCACAACATTGGGGAGGGGGGCAAATCTGCCTGTCGACCAAATGAAAGTCGATCAAATGGCTTGTCGACCATCTCATATATATATATATATATATATATATATATATATATAAAATACAGACACAACATCAGTCTGGTGAAGTTCCATGTATGGAATGAAACCGCTTACCAGTTACTTTAATGTTTGCTTGTCAATAAAATTGTAGATGTTTGTGAAAGCTTTGCTGTTTGTGTTGTGATGTATAAATGTAAATATATGTTATGTAAATATATATGTGCATGTGTCTCAAGGGGTTACAGACAAGTGGTTGACCATTCAAATTATTGAACAGAAAAAAAGCCAGTACAGCCAATTGTATGTACTGTCTTTTTTTTCTGTGCAAGATAGTGGTATAGTGGCTATCAGGGAATTTGCCCTTCCCCACTGTACTGCAGTCTCACTGGGGGTGAGGGTGCAGTGGCAGTTTCAGTTGGCTGGGGATCGACCATTTCTGTTAAATTTACTTGAAATTCAGTGTATGGATATATATATATATATATATATATATATATATATATATATATATATATGTATTTGTGTATGTGTGTAGATAGATATATATATATATATATATATATATATATATATATATATATATATATATATATGCATGTATGTATGTGTGTGTACACACAGTGGATATAAAAAGTGTACGCACCCCTTTTAAAATGCCAGGTTTTTGTGATCTAAAAAAAATGAGGCCACAATAAATCATTTCAACACTTTTCCCACCTTTAATGTGACCTATAACCTGTACAATTCAGTTGAAAAATAAACCTCTGTTAGGGGAAAAATATAAAAAATAAAAAAATGTACAATAAACTGGTTGCATAAGAGTGCGCATCCTTAAACTAATACTGTGTTGAAGCACCTTTTGATTTAATTACAGCATTCACTCAATTAGTGAGGGTTCACTCAATTATGAGTTTTCAGAATTTTGAGCTTTCGAGATTTTGAGTTCAGTATTTTTGAGATGAGGGATTTTGAGCTTTCAAGATTTTAAAGTGAATCTCTCTCTCTCTCTCTCTCTGTATATATATATATATATATATATATATATATATATATATATATATATACACACACACACACACACACACATTTGGAATCTTTGGTAATTTTATTTTCGTAACTAGCTTTGGAGGATTTTATGAGGGATCTCAGCTTCTTACTGAGGCTGGTAAGGGAGTTTTTTGCATCCTGGGATTTTCCTCTTTTCTGCAACAGTTTCTTTCTTCTTTTGTATAGTTTGTTTATGGTAGGGGACCACACGATTGGCTTCCTTGTTTTGGAGAAGAGCGTCTTGGTTCTATTTGGGATGGCACGATTCATGCATGAGTGGATGTGTTCATACACTGCCTTAGTGTAGGATTCAGTAGTCAACTTTCAGCTCCTGTCTGCATGGGTGTCATGAAGTTTGTCACTTCTGACTTGAGTAGCATGAAGTTGGCTTTAGAGAAATTTTTTACGGAGGTTTCCTTACTGGGGTTGGGGGTGGGATGTGGAAGTCCAGTGTAATTTGCTTATGGTCAGACATGACCACTGAGGGGGTGACCACTGGTGTGGAGCATCTATCTCCCATGTTGGTAATGACCAGGTCTAGGATATTGGAGCCCCTGGTGGGACAATGAATTAGTTGATTCCGGGTGTTGGAATTTATAAATTCCAAGAACCGTTGGGAAAAGGTGTTGGTACCCGAGTAGTTTGCCCAGTTAATGGCAGGGTAGTTGAAATCACCCAGCATTAGGGTGTTTGGTTGTATCTTGATATTTTCCAGTATGTTTAGAAAGGTGTAGTGAGAATCTTGGGGCATGGTGGGGGATCTGTAGCAAGTTACAATTTGGATTGCAGTCTTACCTGGTGTTATTTGCACCTGGAGAATTTCAGATGCATTGTGCTGGGCATTTAGCCTGGAGGATTGAATATCCTTGGTGAATATGGACATTCCTCCACCTTTAGTGTTTCAGTCTTGGTTTTGTGGCCGAAAAGTGTGGTAAGAGTTGTAGCCTGGTATTGCAGGGGTGCTCCCTGGAGCCTTGAACCAGGTCTTAGTTACTGCACAAATATCGATGTTTTCCATTTTTAGGAGTGCCTCAAGAGAGTGCATTTTGAGGTTTAGACTTCTAGCATTACCTCCAGATTTTGCATGATTGTATCTGTTACGGTGGTGGTTTTGTCCTTTGAACCTTGCCTAAAAAAGACACTGTAGGGGTGGCAAGAGCTTTAGCCAGTAACCTGAATCCCAGGGGTGACAGGTGCATACCATCTCTGGCAAAGCATCGTGGTTTGTTGATCATGTCGTCCCAGGCAGACAGATACTGGATCCCCTTTGAATGACACCAGAAACTTATCCAGTTGTTGAAGTCAATCATTTTGTCATTATACTGTGGTGGTATTCTGGGCGAAGGCAGGATGCTACTCGGGGCTAGGGTCATACCTGCCTGGGCCACATGATCCGAGAGCTCTTCCATGTCTCGTTTCATGTAGTCCAGTGAGGTAGGTCTCAAGTCATTCACTCCAACATGGACAGTGACAGAGTCATATTTGTATTTGTTGTGGAGTGACTTGAGTGCATGTGTTATGTGGCGGTTCCTGGCACCCGACATGCAGGTGACTGTAATTTTCTCCTTGTTCAGCCTGGTGAGTGGGACATCAGTGTGCCTGACTATAGAGTCATCTATGACTAAAGTGTTGGATACATTGTCTTGCCTTAGGGGCTGCTGTTGGGTGGCACACTGGTATTGTGAGCTATGTGTCACTTTGGTTGTGACTGGTGTTTGTTTACGTTTCGGCTTCGGAGGTCCTTGTTGCTTGGGCAGGTTAATGTTAAGGGCCTCCACGTGTGGGTTTAGTGTTGCTATGTGTAGGTGTTGATGGTGTGGGTTTTGAAGGGCTATGTGTTGAGATGTAGTGCAGGTGTTAACCTTCTCCTCTTGACTGTCTTGCACAATCTTGGCTGGAGAGAGCTTTGCTTCCAGTTTGGCTATGTAAGTGCATCTCTCGCAGGTTGTAGTGTTTGGGTGGTAGGAGGAGAGGGTTGTCTGTGTACCTGAGGCAGTTTCTGCATTACCCCAGTATGCCCAGATTCAACAGGTGGACAGGGTAAATCACCAGAAGCTGACCCTTGGAGCTGTTTTTCCCTTACCTTTGCAAGGTAGTTTGCAGTTATAGGCTGTTAAGTGCCTACGATTAATTTCTCCTTATTAGCAAGGAGAGTTGAGTGCTTGTATCAGTTTAAGGCTTCCTAGTGCTTTCCAGCAGGTTCTAGAGCAAGTGCTAGGCACAGGGGTTCAGATTTTAGTGCTACTACTGAGAAACCAACTAGTTCTAAGGGAAAATTTGAAGAACAGACTTTCTGGCACCTGCAATAGTTTACCTGTAGCCCAGCGGTGCTGCACAATGTGAAAAAATGCGGGCAAACACCTGTTTTTAAACCAGACAGTTGAAGGGGATGGACATCAGCCCGAGCTGGAAACCACTCCTCTAGTGTTAGACAGGCAGTACAATGCTCACCACTCCCACTGGTAAGCAGTAGGACTTCCCTCTACCACAGCAAGGTCTGGATAGCTCTGAACACAGAAAATAAAGTCCTGAAACCAGCAAAGCCTGGGATCTGGACTATACTAGCTAGGAAAGGAGGGAAACAAGCAAACAAAATATTTTTTTTTGGGGGGGGGGGGGTTAAAACAGACTAAACAATGCAATAATACACTAAATTAACACAGAAAAGGTTAACAAACTTGAGTGTGTAGCCCTAAACAGTAAATACAATTAAAACTCTACAACATTAGGAATTTAAAACTTTTTTAAATGAAGCAAGGTAAGTGCACAATAAACAATTCAGATGCAATGCAACCTAGAGCACATATGCATGCATTTTTTCATTGGATTGAGACCTGATGAAAATCCATCAACTGTTTTGCTGTATACCTGAGAATGAGGCTCTGCCAATTAAAAACATTTATTTGGTACTTTTTTTTTGTGGGGGGGGGGTATTACCATTTTGGATCATAAGCTGATTTCAGTGAAATGCCATTTAAGGGAATGGTTACCATGTTGTGTATATAATTTGACTGTGTATTTCTGAAGCTCCGTAGAACTGAGAGAGGGTGTTGCAGTCCTGAAGACAAAGATATAACATCATGTTTTCTGCCAATGGCTCTTCTCCATTTGTACACAGGTATCCAGCAAATATTCCCTTGCCAGTTTCACATGCTGCTTATTTACTGCTTTGAGATCATGAAGTATTACTGCAGTCTGATCGTCCCATTTCTGTCCGTTTTGGTTATGTAGCCTTCTCTATAGGCTATATGATTTCTCTTGTGGGGATCTGTACTGAGCTAAAGCATGCATGTTTCTTTTTTTCTTCGAAATACTGATTTAACTCCAGCAGCAATAATATTCCAAACATCAAGCACATTTTGACCAGTGCAGAATAACATTTAGAAATGGAACTTTGTATTGCCATAAACCGCTTGTATACATGAGGCAGTATTAACTTACAGTGGATGACTGCATCAGTCGACATGACAGCATAGTCTCCTTTATCAGGCTGGTTGCTTTCCTGAGATGTTACTGAAACCAAAGAAGACACTTAATACAACTCTCTGCTCTCACTGTCTGCAAAGATAGTTTTCTTATTTGATAAGTCTGTTAATCAAATATACAGATCTTCAGTTGGTGGGGAGTCTGTTTCTCCTTTTCGTTCATACCTTTCTTAGAAAACAATACTGCAGCCTATAAGCCACATCCATGTTTTGCCAAGTTGTCTGTCACGGCAGTTCCCAGTATTAACCCAGAAAGTGTTCTGGTCACTGTTACTGTTCATAAGTCGTTGTTACTGTTCATAAGTCGGTCAGTAGAGATTACAGCTGAACTTCTTGCCCATCTAACTCAATGCAGTCTCCCAGAAGATACAAGACCAAGCCCCTCTCAGCTCATCTTCACATCAACATATTCCTGACATGTTTGTGAATATTTACTGAGTCTACAAGCATTCACCGAGTATACTTTTGTATAGAAATATCTGTAGACATTTTCATCAGAATATTCTAAACTTGTGCATATGAGATGCGTATGGTAGCCAATAAACCTTGGTCCACACATTTGAACTCTTATAGCAAGTGGTGGTTCTACTCCATTCTTCATCAGACACTACCTTTATCTGCTGCCTAATCACAAGTAATTTTTTTGTACAGTATGGTGAACCATTTTCTATTTGCCTGCTTGCCAACTTGTTTTTTGCAAAAATATACTCTGCTGGACATAGCTCTCGGCTGTCCAGAATTTCACAGAATGCCCACAGTTTTGCCTCATGTTGTTGGTCTGTTTCTCACAAAATTTGCGTTTTTCTGGCAAATATATCCTGTGGTATATGTAAAAAAACAAATGCTGACCACTTAAAAACTAAGAAAAAAAATGTTCAATAAATTCAACAATACAATCACTTTTGTCTCTTAAACAAGACTTCCGTAGACTTAAGTCTGACAATTCAGTTAAACATTTAAATAATCAAAAGTAAGTCAGATGACTTAATTAGTGCTTTAACTTTTTCCTTTTAAGGAGTAACATAAAATGCTCTTTTATTTAGCCCTTGATGATAGCATACGTCTAATCTGAGATGCCAACTATATTCCCTCTAGTCCAATTCATCTTCTGAATCAAACATTTTAATAAAATCAGGTACATAGTCAATCAAAGTAAACAAAAGTACGTATTTCTATACTTAACAACACGCACACTGGTTTTGTTCATGATTTGACCTCTTTTAAGGGGGATTTGTTGCGCAGAGGTTATAGAGGTACAGAAGTGGATAATATGCACAGAGAAGTTACAGCCCTGAGGTCTGGGAGAGCTATACCCCACTTCTCTGATACAAGTGATACCTCTGTAATGAATTATGTTTTTAATGTGAAAATACATGATACACCTGTTTCTGTCACTATTACATATGTTAGTGATGTACATATTTGCAATGTGATTAGATCTCACTGGTCTATTCTGACAACATATGAATCTATTGGGCATCTAGTTGGTGACAAATCCGTTTTTAGATATAAAAATAAGAAATCTCTTAAAAGACCACTCTGCTATAAACTAGTGACTCAACATTTGCACCCAGAAATTTTCGGGCATGACGTTTAACTTTAGTGTTAAGGTGAATGCAGGACCTCTAATGTTATTTATTTAGCCTTGTGTATGTACCTGTTTTTGTATTGGCAAGACCAATCGGCTACTGTTTGAAAGGATTAGGGAACACATAGTATATGGATTTCTGATAGCAAGAATGCACTTGTTAAACATGTTATTGATTCTGGTTGTCAGCATGGATTTACTTTTATGGCTATAGAAACTGTCCTGCATTGTACATGATTGGGTGATTTTTAATAATTTTACTGAGACTCTGGAATTGCACTGGATTATTCGTTTCCAGGCTGATAAGCAGCCTGGTCTTAAGGACAGAGTCTGTCTAAGACCAGTTTTAAAATTGAGGGATATATTTAAATAGTTAATTGATGGTTTTTAATTGTTAGGTGTATCCAGTTATATATGTATTTTGTTCATAGGTTGTGCTGTTTTTTAGTTGTTTTTTTCAAATATATCAGTGTGTTTTAATGCATCAATGTCTGAAGAAGCACCATCTGGTGTGAAAGTGCTTACCTCATTTTATCTTTTGCTTTATTAAAGTTTGTTTGTGTTTTAATAGTCCATTAGTTACCTGAGAGTTTTTATTCTCTGCTGTGTTTCTGTGACTTCAAGTTTTACTTTATTTTACCCCATTGTATTTCGGCACAGTTTATTCTCCGAGGAGCATTTTACTACATTTTAAACAAAAAATGTTTCCAATCATTACAAATGCTGTAATGTTTTGCTGAAGTATTTGTAAAGTCTAATTCAACTGACTGCATGTGCTTATAAATTCTTTGTGACAATTCCCTAATAGTTCTTCCTATATCGAACACACAAACACTTTGCCACAAGCTACATAAACCACATATTTACTCTTGCAATTAAAATTTCTTGGAACATTTATTGTTATATTTCTTAAGACCTTTTCAGAGATCCCCCATATTAATATAT
>NC_056746.1:379863606-380011106 GCF_019279795.1 Protopterus annectens
AGGAATTTTCCATCAAAACACTGGTCCTTTCCTGCACCTAGCAGACAGGGGGCAAGGTAAGCCCCGCAGGGATAAACCACTCAGACTCTTATCCCAGGGACAGCAGAGAACCAAACAGTGGACCACTTCCACTCCAAAGGCAGGGAGTTCTAAGCCATCCCTCTGCGGCAAAAACTCTCAATGGCTCCCTCTTTTCACTCACCAAAAACTAGGAGGAAGGCTCTCCCTTTGCAAAGAAAATTGGCTTTCTGTAAGAAAGGACCAATGGGTCTTCAAGATCATTTTTCAAGGATACAAATTCTCCTTCGGTGAACTCCCAATTCCAAGAGGGTACCCAGACTTGCCTCCAAATCAGTGGGCAGAGGCATTGAAACAAGTCCAAACACTCATATCCCAAGGGGCAGTTAAACCTGTCCCCTCAGATCAAACAGGCAAAGGCTTTTATTCCAGACTATTCCTTGTTCCCAGAAAAGTGGGCACTTGGCACCCCATCTTTGATCTATCCATTCTGAACACCTTCCTGGAGGTCCCCAAATTCAAAATGCTAACTTTGCAGTAGCTGCTGCCTATGTTGACAAAAAATCTTCATAAGGGAATCCTGCAGGAAATTCCTTTGCTTCAGAGCAGGCGCACAACACTTTCAGTTCTCAGTGCTACCTTTTGGCTTATCTAATGCTCCCAGGGTTTTCACCAAATGCTTAGCCCCGGCCATAGCCTTTTGCAGACAGAAAAATATGCAGGTTTACCCTTATCTGGATGACTGCCTCATTCAGGCAGATTGCAAAGAAAAGCTCCTCAAGGACCTCCTCTTTATTAAAACCCTCCTAACCTCCTTAGGGTACACCATCACTGAGAAGAAATCAAGGCAAACACCCTCCAGGAAGATCATTTTCTTGGGAGCACTGCTGGACACAGCATCCCAAATGGCCTTCCTATCCCCAGAAAAGCAGAGCTTCCTGCCTCTCTATTTTACCCAGCTGGTTTCCAGAAGTCACCTCACTGCGAGGAATTTTCTGCAAGCCTTTGGGTACATGGCATCTTGCATCCTTCTAATTCTTCTGACCAGGCTTCACATGAGAACTTCAATAGTACCTAAAGAACCTGTGGTGTCAGCACTCTCAAACTCTAGAGACCTCTCTACCTCTGATCCCTTGTATAAGGGCAGAGTTTCTCTGGTGGGCAGGGGCCTGTGCCCAGAGCAAGGGTCTTTCCTTCACCCTCTGCCCAGCCAGACACACCATTACCACCGACACCTCAGGCATAGCTTGGGGCTGTCACATAGAAGGTAGGTACACCCAAGGTCTTTGGGATGCCCAGCACCATCCCTTACACATCAACCAGAAGGGAAATGATGGCCGTACAAAAGGCTCTGACATCCTTCAAACCCCATCAAAAGCCAGGGGTTCTCCTTATCAAAACAGACAACAAAACAGTAATGTGGTACATCAACAAACAGGGACGGACCAATGTTACCCTCTGTGCAGGCTAGCCATGAACCTCTGGCTGACAGCCTCTTCCATGGGACTACACCTGATACCCCAATACCTACTAGGGATCAGCAACACCCTGGCAGACCACTTAAGCAGAAACTTACTGGACCCCCACGAATGGCAGCTCCAGAGAAAAATCTTTTTACAAATCACTCAGGCCTGGGGGACTCTGGAGGTGGATCTCTTTGCTTCGCATCTCAGCCTTCAGTTAAAAAAATTCTGTACCAGGGAGTATCACCACCTAGCGTGGAAGGTGGATGCCTTGACCTTCCCCTGGAAAACCCTCTTTGTGTACGCATTCCCTCTTCTGCCTCTTATTCCCAAGGTACTGATTAAAGTAAGGGAGGAGAGACCAAAAGCCACCCTCATTGCTCCAGATTGACCCAGACAACATTGGTACCCCTTACTGCGCAGCCTGACCTTACAGCCTGCCAGGCAGCTTCCCTTGATCTCAGACCTCTTAACTCAGGTGGGGGGGGGGGGGATGCTGCACCCAGACTTGCAGACTCTCAAACTATCAGCATGGCTAATGCTCTAAAGGCAAACAAGGGGCCCCTGTTAAGCAAACAGCTACTAGACATTATCACAGAGGCCAGAAGGCCCAGCACCAGAAAATCTTACACAGGAAAATGGAGAAGATTCTGCTCCTGGAGCCAGTCCAGAGCAGGGCAATACCTCACAACCTTCCATCCCTCTTATCCTGGACTACTTAGCGGAGCTACTTAATAGTGGCCTCTCCTTCTCCTCTATTAAAATCCACACCTCAGCCATTTCAGCTCATTTTGATACAGAACAGCCCGTTCTCCCATCCTTTGATTAGGCAATTCCTCAGAGGGGCTTCTAATATCAGACCTCTCAGAAGGTCACTCACTCCAGCCTGGGATCTGAATTATGTTTTTGAAAAACTAACTTTACCACCCTTCAAATCTGCTGCTTCAGTAGAACTAAGATACCTCTCCTGGAAGACTGCTTTTCTCCTAGCTATCACTTCAGCCAGAAGGGTTTCGAACATCAGGCACTGATGGCAGTTGAGCCCTTCATCATCCTCCATGCAGACAGGGTCTCACTGAGGGCTAATCCCTCCTTTTATGCTCAAGGTGGTATCTGATGTAACTCTCAAGCAAGCCATACATCTACCCACCTTCTTTCCTAACCCTCAAAACAAGGAGGAAATAATTCTGCACTCACTAGACGTGCACAGACAGCTCAGATACTATCTGGACTGTAATCAAAACCCTTCAAGAAAACAATTACTTGTCAGCTTTGTCCCAGGGGCACAGGGGAAGCCCATTTTCAAACAAACCATTTCCAAATGGATATCGCACTGTATCCATTTCTACTACAGATTGCATGGGAACCCCGCTCCCAAGTCCATTCAAACCCATTCCACTAGGTCAGCCTCCACTTCCACAGCATTCCTCAGAGGAGTTCCCACCAGGGACATCCTGGAAGCTGCCATCTGGACTTCTATACATACCTTTACCAAGCATTACCACCTACTTCTATTTTCTAAGACTAGGGCAGAGTTTGCCTCTGCATTTCTGCAGAGCATGCTGACTCTTTCCTAGGTCTCTTACTAATCCTACCACTCCTCTCCTCAACTTTGGGAATCTTCCCACAGGTGATGACTGCAACAGTGAAACATGAAGAACATAGTACAGTTGTGTACACTTACCATAAATGTAGATGCTCGAGTGTATTCACCGTTGCAGTCCTGGTTTCCCACCCTCCTTCCCCCTTTTATCTTCTTTCTTTAGGGAGGCGTAAGTTTCTAATGGTGGCTTTTAGCCACCAGGACCACTTTACCATATTTACTTGGGCCTCTGACTGGTTAGGGCAAGAAAAACTGATGTAATGGCGTCGGCTGCTTTCCTTTATAGCACTGACGACCTGACATCAGACAGCAAGCGACAGCAGTCGTTGCAGAAAAACATTGACTCTGGTATTCAGGCTGGCCGAGCGCTACCACAGCAGGGATAACCCACAGGTGATGACTGCAACAGTGAATACACTCTAACATCTACATTTATGGTAAATGTACACAACTGTACTTTTTTGCAGGGGTGCAAGCCCCCCTGCACCCTCCACACCCCCTACATATTATATATTGCAACTCAGAGATCGTACTACAGTGAGGAAAAGGGTAAATTTCCCAATCCCCACTGTAGTGCGATCTGTTATCAAAATGTTGACCCGTATTAGCGAATGCACACTACCATTCACTAATGTGGATTCAAACATTTCTGGATCGGCATTCTGGAAACTGGAAAACACACATTTGACCATCCTAGTTTTGCGTAAGTGCAGTTCCACGATTTGATAGTGTGTATAAATATATATATATATATATATATATATATATATATATATATATTTATGTGTGTATGTGCGTGCACACGTGGAACTCTATAAATACGTATATATGTATTTATATATTTTTGTATATATATAGATATATATATATATAGATATATATATATATATATATGTATAGAAATATATAAATCCATATATTTAGAATAGAATATTTAAATAAATCATTTAAAACGACTCAGAAATTGTTTATATAAAATGATGTTTGTTGTACTACATGATTAAAAAATGTGATCTAATTATTCGGAAATAGTGTCTGTCTAAAAGGAGGATTTTCCTCATTTTTGTCCAACTTAGGAATTTAGGAGTAAAATATATACACCTATTTCCTCCTCTTCTTGAACTCCTAGAACCCTGAGTAATTCCTTGAACTGTTGTGCTTTCTCTCCTGTCAACTTCCAGGTCTTTTGCCTGGTCTCTTTGACCTTAGAGCCTTCTCTGACCACTGCTTGCAACTGATTTTGACAAACAGTGGTTTATGCAGTGTGTCGACTATTTCACTGGGGATGACTTTCCAATCACTGATTCTACTCTAATGCCCTTTTCTTGTTAGGAGGAAGTCTACCTGTTTTGCATTTTGGCCTTTCTTCTATGTGATCTGAACCTTATGCTAGCTATCATCAAGCCATTTACCAAAAAGAAGAGTAGAATGGCTTCTTTTTTATTCCTCTTGCCTCGCCCATGTGGATCCAGGGAGTTCTCGTATCCTGTTCTACCTGTCCCGATATGTGCATTCAGGTCACTCATTCTCAACACAGGTTCATATTGTCTTGCTTTTTCTACTAGGTCCTACAGCTGCTGTCTCAATGCACTCTTTTCCTCACTATCACAGCCCTGCTGTAGGGTGTAGGGCAGTATTCATAATCTAAGCTTATCATTAGACTTGAGTCTGATTGCTATGAGTCTGTCATTAATTCCGATGATGTCCCTTACGGCCATCTGAAACTTTCCCTCACCACAATTCCAGCACAATTTCTAGCCTGTTCTCCTCCCTGAGTAGTAGACTCTGGATCCCAAGCCAAGAGGTTTTGTTAAACTGCCCTTCCATCTTGTCTCCTGGATACATAGGATGTCCAACCTCTTCCTTACCATCATATCCTCCACTTCCAAGCTCTGTCATGTCAGTGAACCTACATTGAATATAGCAATTCTTAGTTCATGTTTGGCAGGTTGATTGGTTTTACATCCAGCTTTCGCTCAATGGAGCTATACCAGCCGGCCAGTAGTTTATTGGCCCAGGGCTGCTTGGCTTTCCGGTCGGCACACAGTGGCCAGTAGGGGCACATACACCCTTCCCACTTTTAGCATGGATTCCTGGCATTGGTCTGAGTAAGCCACATCCTCTTATCACTGGCAAATACCCTTGCCTTCTGGCTGCATTAGTCAACACAATTGAATCACCTAGAAACAGTGTTTACACCATTGAGTAGCTAGCCCTGCCACTGTGTGCTGTGTGTGATCCATGTTATCCTATGTTGAGAATCCTGCCCAGTATAGTAGACGCGCAAAGTGGTTGGTCTGTACAACTCTTCCCCCCTAGAGGACACAATCCAGAGTTTGTGCTGCCGCCCACAGCTCCATTATTGGGTCAGTTTGAGATGGAGACACTCAAAATGATGTTTGGAGGTGGGAGGAACCCCACAGAGATGCAGGGAGAACTCCAAACAAGCATTGTCCAAAGGTCAGGATTAAACCTTGTACCTTGTGCATGGGAGGTGAAGACCTTAACCATTAGTCCAATGGCACCCCTTCCTGCTCCTAATTGATCTATTTATTCCTCCTTCGCAACAAGAACCCACTGGCCCATTCATTCCCAGTGCAGGCAAGAATCCTGCTTTAGGGAGCTAGTTTGCAGAACTTGTGGACTGTCCTGTCAGCATCACCTTTGCAGACTGTGATCTCTGCTCTAGATGACTGTGGAGGTGCAGGCGTGCATAACCTTCTGACCAAGCAGCACATTGTTTGTACTGTGGTCATGCTGGCTCACCGTAGGCTATCCATAATGAAGCGGTATACCTACATTCTTGTCTAGCTGCCTCCCCCATGATAGATGAACTAACATCAGCTGCACACTTCTATTCTGTCTGCCCAGTCCCTCTAGCAACCATTTTGCTAGTCATACCAGTTTATCTGGAGTGCAGCTGTGGCTTTATCCCTCTGCACTACAGAGCTGCTGCTTCTGTTCAGGTG
The DNA here is from genome assembly GCF_019279795.1 of Protopterus annectens. Taxonomy (NCBI): domain Eukaryota; kingdom Metazoa; phylum Chordata; order Ceratodontiformes; family Protopteridae; genus Protopterus; species Protopterus annectens. The sequence continues at coordinate 379,869,660 of NC_056746.1, forward strand.
GGGTACCTTCTGTGCGCAGTCTGTATATCCTCCCTGTGTTCACGTGGGTTTGCTCTGGGTGCTCTGTTTTTCTTACATTTTCCAAAGACATGCAGTAGGTGGATTGGACGGTGAAAATTGGCCATAGGTGTAAGAGTGTGTGTGGTATGGAAGAACAACCACTGCACAGCTAGCTGGTGTGAACCTTTGCTGTAGATTATTGTCACTGTTGAAGTGATACCCTGACCCCATGTGCAAAAATGGGAAAAGGGGTTATGGATGGATGGTTGGTCACCACAGTTGAATGTGTAACTGTTAGCCTTTAGTGATTACCTATTTAGTAACATTGCTGACCTTGTTTACACATCCTGATGAATAAAGGAACCCTGCTGGTTCACTTGATACCAGTGATGTAACTATATTTCATCATATGACACACTTTCTTTTTTGTGGTTATTTATTACTACTGCCCTTTCAATAGGTACTTCTTTCCCAGGTTTTTAATGTCATAGCTACATAATTATTCTCTTCTTTGTACCAACTCTTAGAAGCATTGTTTGTCCAGTATGACAGGGTACTTTGCCCTTTAGGCATGTTTTATCTAGTAACTGCATGCAGCCTTTTGTAAATTATTGGGTTAATTGCTAAGAGGTATGCATTCACACCCAGCTGTTCTACAGTGCAGTATTGAAGAAATTGAAGGACATAATTTAGTTCTCCCGTGTAAGTGAGCTTGTTTTTTATGGGCCACTTTTGGACACAGAACAGCTCACGAAGACCAGAGCTTAGGTAATGTATGGGAACAATTTACAGTAATCAGTTAACAGTTATGGTTTTGGGAGTTGAAAGGAAAATGTAGACACTGGCAGAACTTTCTGATTGCACAATGTTGGTGATGAGAGGTCAGAAATGAATCTCAAGACTGTGAGCTATGAAGCAGAAACCTCCAGCATTTATATGTACATCTCTGTGAACTGGATTTAAACATTTTCCTTGGATTTAGTGATTTTTTTTCTGAGGACGTTCTACACCAGGGAAGTAAAATTTTATTGCACCTGATTTAACACCATTGGCTCTTTGTGAGTTCTTTTATGGTTGATTCTTTTGTTTCTTGTGCTTTTGTTTAATAGCTGTATATTGCTGACTGTCTGGCTGGACTGCTCTGAGCTTTACCTCTGTGCATTGGATTAAAACTTTTTTCCCCTGCTTTGATTATTTTCTTGAGTCCCTTCTACACCAAGGAAGTAAAATTCCATTGCACTTTATTTAGTTTAGTAATTTTAAACTACTGTAACTGTTTTGCCACATTTAGACTTAAACTATGTATTTCATAAAGAACAGCTTTTTTAATCAGCTGTTGGAAATCTCATAAAATGTAGTAGCTATTCTTGTGAGAGAATGTTAATTGCTGTCATTTTTGAGTGTATGAGTGCTTTTGTCTGTATTAGCGAGTTAATGTCTAGCGTATGGATAATGGGCTTAAATAGAATGCTAAAAAGTATAATATTGTGTCTCAGAAAACAGCTATCACTTGTAGCATACAGTATAAATATAGTTGGGCACGTAGGCATTTTGGTTGATCGTTTCCTCTCCTTTGAACATCACATGGTGACTATAAACAGAAAATCTTTTTACTTTGGATCCAAAGATGTTATCATTCCCCCTATATTCAGCACTCTTCAGACCCATTATAGAGTAAGGGCTCCCTTTGGTATGTACCTCACTTGACATAACAAACTCAAAGCTTCAGAGGTCCCTTACCATAAAGATCCTTGGTGTTAAGAATCTTAGTTACCAGAACTGGCTGGAAGCACTGTGTCTAATCTGTGATGTGAAGTTGTTCTATCTCGCCGTTTTGTTCTTACACGTGGGTTCGGAGCCGATCCCTCGTCTCAGAGTCGGCCGCTTTTCAAGCTCAAACTCTCAGAGAAGCTCGAGACTCAGTATATATCCCATGATGCTCTACTGTAAACCCCAGATCTAGTTTGCCGCTGCAACGGATCTGCAAGACTTGTCGGAGCAAGCTCGGGCCAGTGTTATTTTTTCCAAATATTTAGAGATATTTAAAACTTTTTTCCATTAGAAGTGTTAGCTAGTGTTGTGATATTTAGAAAGAAATAGAGTTTAGTTATAAGCGTGTAGTTTAGAATACTTTAGACTGTTTTTCTTCGGCTGTTTATCTAGGCCTTTATTAACCTTGGGCATGACAGGGCACTGTCAGCTCCTTTGTGTGTGCTTTATTAGTGTTAAATTAGAATTAGTTATAACTAGTTAAAATTAGTTAGAATTTAGATATTTGTTGAGAGTAGACTTATAAAACATAGTGTAATAACAAAGTTTTTTGAGTTCAGAGATCTGAACTATTTTATATATATATCTATGAGTTAGATATTTTTCCTTTTAAAAAAAATGTCTGAGAAACAAAAGTCTGGATTCAAAAGGTGTGAGTGTGGTCAAAAAACGTCTGTGATGGACAACCACTCCACCTGTGTGTACTGTTTGGGATCCGTTCATTTGCAGGAAGTGTGCTCTATCTGCCACTCTTTTAGCACCAGGGTTCTTCTGGAAAGGCGCAGGAAGCTGGTCAATAGGGGACTCTTGAAGCCTGATTTTCAGGCTGCACTGGACAAGACCGACCTTTCTTCCAAGGCTTCGAAGGGGTCGAAGTCGTCCAAGGTGTCTTCAGAGCCCAAGTACTCGGATCCGAGCTCCTGTAGTTTGGGTCGATCATCGGCTCCACAACCTTTGGAGCTGTGTCTCGATCCTCTACCTTGGAGCCCAGTTGTGGATCCAGTGTCAGAGACTCCTCGATCTCCGATTCTTCAATCGGCCGTCTTCAGCTCCTTCGACCCATCCCTCAACCCATTCTTTGAGGTTATCCGATGTGGACTTTGGACCACGTGGTTAAGAGATTGCTAAAGAACCCAGCCCTGGCCAAAATGCTTTCTGCTTCGAGCAAATCTGCTTTGAAGCCTGAAATTCCAACCCTACTTTCTTCCCCTCCTCCTCCGAAGCCAGTCGAGTTCTCGGAGTGGGGGCAGACAGAACCGATGTTGGTAGAGCCCCCGGAGCCGAGGTTTGACCCACCTCCCTCGGCTCTGTCGACCTTTATCTCCTCAGTCCCGACTGGGGAGTCTCGGACCCGACACTCCCTCGCTGGCTCCGGGGTGGATAGTCAGACCGAGACTTCGGTTCTGACCCTCCCCCTCGGGTCTTCGGCACAGGTGGGTTTAGCTCCGTTCTCTGGATTGGAGCGCAGGGTCTCGGCTCGGGGAGGGCTGCCGGCCTCTTCGGAGCCGACGGACTTCACGGACCGAGATTCTGGGGCCTTCGATGCCATGAGGAAGGTCATGTCTTCTAAGACCACTACCTCCTCGGATCTCTCTTCCCCTCCCCCTAATAAGCCTCATTCTGTCTCTTCCCCTCAGGTCCCTACCAAGCATTGAGACCCAGAGCCTCAGGTAACCCCATTGGGTGGCCCCTCCTCTACAAGGACTTCACCGGACGCTCCCACCGATGAAGTACCTAGGAAGAGGCTGTGTAAGAGAAGACACTTGGATTCCCCACAGGAATCCCTAACATCGGATAACGACTTGGAGGAATCAGAAGGGTCCCCACGATCCCCCTCTGAGGATGTCTCATTTGCAGACATATTGGAGATCTTGAGGCAGAGGGGTGATTGGCAGTCCCTTGCCCCTACTGAGGACGAGTCAGTACTCCTGAAGGCCTTTGGGTCTCAACCATCCACCTCCTGGGTTACTCCTCCCTTTGACGAACTAATGGATCTGGTCGCTCGAAGGGTGTGGGAGTCACCTGATTCAGTGGAACCAGTCCCTCAGAGGCCCAACAAGTTCATTACTTCCCCCACTGATGGGACCTTTCTTTCCAAGGGAGTCCCAGTTGATACCATGGTGGTGGCTGCAGCCACCAAGAAAGAGATGTCTGAAACCTCTTCTTCTGTCCATCCTCCTAATAGGGATTCCAGGACGATGGACAGGTATGGGAAACGCATATTTAGTTCTGCGGCATTTTCCATGAGGTCGCTCAACTACCTGAACCATTTTACCCGCCTTCAACGAGATCTCCTAAAAGAACTGGGAGATACTCTACATGGTAACACAGCTGATGCAGTTTCGGAAAAAGTGACTGCACAACTTAACACCCTCAATTCTATAGTCAACTCATCTATGCGGCTCATTTCTTATGCCGCCGATGGATCGAGTAGGGCGGCAGGTTCAGCAGTAGCTCTTCGGGGACAGTCCTGGATGTGCCTTTGTTCCTTTGCGGAAGCCTTCAAGTCTTCCTTTGTGAGTACCCCATTCGATGGTTCCACCTTGTTCGGACCTAATGTTAAGGAGACGCTTACTAGGTGTGAACAAGAAGGAAAGACTCTGTCTGCTGTAGGAGTCCGTTTTTCCACTCCAGCTAGACCGTACCCCAAAGGGCAGCGAAGGAAAAATGTGGTTTCGAAAACCCCAAGGAGCTTTCCAAAACACACCTACGTATACCCCCTCTAGGGGCAGAAGAGGGGGTAGAAACAGAAGATGCTGTCCAAATGGCAGAGGGGGTCCGCAAAATCAGGGTGACAGAGAGCAGTTCTCTGGTAAACCCTATCAGCGTTCCTGAGAGGGAGTCCGGCTGTCCTCCTCTCGAGGCGGTTGGGGGTTGCTTGGCTTTATACCCAAATGCCTGGCTAAACATTACAATGGATTCTTGGGTAAAAAGCATCATTTCCAGGGGTTACTACATTCCCTTTTCAAAATGCCCTCCCATGTGTACAAGTATTCCAGACGTTCCACCCAGTCTGCGAAAACTAGCAGCCATAGAGATTCAAAACATGCCAGACAAAAGAGTCATCCAGCCAGTCCCGGCGGACCAGATAGGGTCCGGAACTTACTCAAGGTTCTTTTTAGTTCCAAAGAAAACAGGGGACTGGAGGCCTATATTAGACCTCAGCAAACTCAACATCTCCGTCAAGAAGGAAAAGTTCTGGATGGTCACGCTTCAATCGATACTTCTGTTCCTAGAAACGGGCGATTGGATGTGCTCTATAGATCTCAAGGATGCTTACTACCACATCAAAATGGCCAGATCATCCCGGGATCACTTGCGTTTCCGGCTGGGGGCCAGTCATTACCAATTCAGAGCCCTGCCCTTTGGTCTCACCACAGCCCCCAGAGTGTTCACCAAATGTATGGCAGTGGTCACGGCTCACCTGAGACGTCTAGGATTCCAGGTGTTTCCATATCTGGACGACTGGCTCCTCACCACCACCTCCAGGCATCAACTAATCCAGGCAAGAGACTACACTATCAACCTGTGTTCCCAGCTGGGCATAACCCTAAACTTCGAAAAATCTGCGTTCTCGCCCTCGCAGCGTATTACATTTATAGGAGCAGAACTAGACACTATCGATTCAAGGATCACGTTGCCTCAAACAAGAATCTTATCTCTAAGAAGTCAATTGTCCAGTCTGTTGACCCAGAACAAAGCCCCTGCATCCCAGATACTGAAGCTATTAGGCACAATGGCAGCCACGCTAATAGCAGTCCCGTTGGGACGCATGCACATGCGGATACTCCAGTGGTTACTCTTCACACAATGGTCTTACCAACATCTGCCCATGTCACACGAGATTCTGTTAACAAATCTTTGCAAGAAGGATCTCAATTGGTGGCTGAACAACGACCAGATAGTAGTCAGACGTCCCTTTGTTCTTCCCCAACCCACAGCCACAGTGACCACGGACAATTCCCTGATAGGGTGGGGGGGGGCTATTTCAGGGAAAGACTGTCCAAGGTACTCGGTCAAGCATGGACTCGCATTTGCACATAAATGTCCTGGAGCTGAGAGCGGTGTTCCTGGTGTTGCAACACTTTCATGACTGCCTTCCTCCAGGGACAATTGCAATTCAGACGGACAACATGTCAGTAGTCTGGTACATCAACAAGCAAGGGGGAACCAGATCGTATCCCTTATGCCGAGAGGCCCTAAGAATTTGGCAGTGGGCTGTTTCCACCAGACGCTTTCTAATAGCAACGCACATCCCGGGGTCATCCAACGTGATAGCGGACAAATTGAGCAGGGCCATCCTGTTGCCTCAACGAGTGGTCCCTCAAACAACAGGTTGCAGACAAGATTTTCCGCAGATGGGGCCAGCCTTGCTGTGACCTGTTTGCATCTCCAATGAATGCCAAATGCAGCAGCTACTTTTCCCTTTATCCCCCACCGGGGAGCAACCCTAGGGATGCGCTTGTACACGATTGGCCCCTGGGCCTCCTATATGCCATCCCGCCTGTTCCCCTAATTCCCAAATTCATTCAGAAAGCCAAAAGTCTGGGAAGGACTGTTATTCTGATAGCCCCGTCTTGGCCTCGTCAGATTTGGTTCCCCTTCCTATAGAAGTATCGAGTGGAAGAACCATGGATTCTAGACCCAGTGCCATGTCTTCTGACTCATTCGTTGGGAGTTCTTCACCCCTCTGTCTTCTCCCTAAAACTGACAGCTTGGCTGCTCCAATTCCCGTATTAGCCAGGTCTCAAGATTTGTCTCCTGCAGTCCAACACATTATAGCTTTTTCTCATAAACTGTCAACCAGAAAGCTATATAATAGCAAATGGAAACGATTTGTTCACTGGGCTTCTCATCACAACGTTGACCCATATGTTGTGACTATTCATATCATTTTAGATTTTTCGTCTTCCTTGTTCCATGATGGCGCAGCAGGTGCCATTTCCAACTTTCATGTAGGATTTAACGGGTCTAACATCATGTCCCACAGACTATGTAAGGCCTTTTTGAAAGGTACCCACCATCTCAGACATCCTATCAGACACCCTGTCTCTCCCTGGAATTTGAATCTTGTTTTATCCCAATTGATGCTTACCCTCTTCGAACCTGCTTCATCTTGCGATTTGAAGTTTCTGTCTTGGAAAACTATATTTCTGGTAGCTATTACATCTGCACGTAGGGTCTCTGAACTTCAAGCCTTATCTTCCAAACCCCCATATTTGATCTTCCACCCAACCTTTCTTCCTAAGGTCTGTTCAGAAACTAACTTAAATCAGTCCATTGAACTCCCAACATTTTTTAGACACCATGCCACCAAACTGGAATATATGTTGCACAAGCTTGATGTTCACAGGCAATTGAGATTCTGTTTGGACAGAACGAAAGATTTCGGACAAACTGATCAGCTCTTTGTCTCTTACACAGAGAACAAAAAAGGTTCTGCGGTGTCATAAATAACATTGTCTTAAGTGTCTTTCAGATTGCATTAAATTCATTTATTCCTCCACTAACCAGCCATTACCGAATAATGTCAAAGCCCATTCTACCCCCGCTGTTTCTACGTCATTAGCTGATGTAGCTCGTTTACCCTTGGATGTCATCTGTGCAGCAGCTGCTACTTGGTCCAGACCTCACACCTTTATCACTCATTACAAAGTGGACAGGGCCTCCAGGGACAGGGCCTCCTTTGGTTCCACTATGCTCAGGAATGTTCTCCCTTGAGCCACCCAGGATAAGGGTGATTGGGACGCTACCCATGTGTAAGAACAAAACGGCGAGATAGAACAGCTTCACATAAAGAAGTTATGTCCTTACCATAACTTTCCATGTGAGTTGTTCATCTCACCTTTTTGTTCTTACAATACCTCCCACCTTCCCCCTCCTGGTGAGAAAGATGGTTGCCTTGGTGGATTCGTTGGTCTTGTCAGTCTGTCTTCTTAAGACAGACTGTTTCCCTTTCTGAAATCTATAGATACCTAGATAGGTAGGTACTGCAGTACAATTTTTTTTTTTTATTGGCTGTCTTCGGGTGCAGCGAACTAGATCTGGGGTTTACAGTAGAGCATCATGGGATATATACTGGGTCTCAAGCTTCTCTGAGAGTTTGAGCTTGAAAAGCGGCCGACTCTGAGCCGAGGGATCGGCTCCAAACCCACGTGTAAGAACAAAAAGGCGAGATGAACAACCCACATGGAACGTTATGGTAAGGACATAACTTCTTTTTTTATTGACTCCTTGAGGGTGATGTATGTCTTCCACACCATAGAGATTTGGTGATCCATGACCTCCTGTGTTTCAGTAAGTAAATAGTACAGCAAACATTTTGGAGACGCCAGTCTTCATTAGCCGATCAGTAAAATGTGATGGAAAAATGGATTCATCATTTGGCATCTCCCAACTTCTGTGGCATAAACCTACTATGCTGGTTAAGCAATGCATTTCAGTAAGTTCAATTTAAATGTAGACAGCTTGATGAGTACTGTCAAATTTACCCTAGTACTAATCGGCCTCCTATTCCTTGAGAAAGGAGGTGTGGCCTGAGGGTAGGTATTGGCAAGGTATTCATGGTCACTGGACTGAAATAGCGTTGAGACTCCTATGAATCAAGTGTGCTTCCCAGATCCTTTGGTAACTAATTGGTCATTCTCTGTTGTTCATACTAACCTCTGTACCTTCCCCTTGTCTCCCTTTTTGGCAAATGCTGGCCATCCTGAGTTGTAACCTCTGTACCCTCCCTTGTCTCCGTTTTTGGCAGATGCTGACCATCCTGAGTTGAGGATTGTGTTATGGAGCAAGAACGGGCATTGATAAATGCAGTTATCATGTCTTTAGATATAATGCAACTTTGGATGAGGTTGTATCTGCTAGACATGATTCCACTTGCAGACCATTGCTCTTATTATGGTACAGGACTTTGCTCGCTAATAGTGTGGTCATTTACTCACAATGTAGAAATGTAGTATAGTTGAGCCTTTTGCCATTTTTTTGTAGTGAGATAGTAAAAGACAAAATAATTATGTTTTCATTGCAGTCTGCTTTTAATCGACACCAGCGTCATTTGATGTAATGCAGTAATATTATCTAGTATTATTCTAGGCTGGTTTTGAAAAATTGTCTACTGCATTTGTATGGAGACGTATTAAAGTTGATTAAATAAGTGTTCAGTTGATTTATAAAATGACTGACGTGGTCTAAGAAGGAATCATGGAGAAAAGTTGTATACATCTTTGTAATGTTGAACAAGAGTGTGTGGGGTTGACAGTTTTCAAGTTTCGCTTTCTGTAAATTACTTGGTTACTGGGTTACGTATTTATTTAACGGCTTTTTGTGGCAACGTAAGACAGATTAGTTTTATCTGTGTATTCCTGAAGTGCTATACTGACATTCTAGAGCTCCATAAAGCCAGTAAAATATAATTATTTTTTTAACTTACTATTTAGTGTACTCCTTGGTAGACTTCCTAATACTCAGTGGACATCTGACTAATGGACTTGGTTATGGCCCATGAGTCCTGTCCTTGTCAGTTTCCCAGAGTTTTATCATTTCCACTCCTAGATTTTCAGTGCACAGAGGGATGACACCCTTGATGTGCCCTTCTCAAAGCACCCTTGCAAGTTTCCCCAATAACACTTCCCCCAGACTTGCAAACTAGATACTCCTGACATTACTTCATATTCTCACTGCAATCATCTAATCAAAAAAAAAAAAAAAGACCTGTTACCATGGATATGAACTTTCCCACTGTCTCATTTACCAGTTTGGTGATTATGGGCATATTGAGACAATGTAGAAATTGCTTCATATTTACTGACAACCAGCTTATTCTCAAGTAAACTGATAAGGTATGTGAGATGTATTTACACAGCGTCACTGTAGGCAAAGCTTTCACATAAAACCACTGAATGTCAATCAGGTTGTCCATAGTACACATGCTGCACCCAATACACACAGTACAAAACAGCCACATAGACCCACATATGCTGAGACACCTAAATGTAACCTTCCTAAACCCCAAACATATCCTAGATGAAGTACACATAGCAAATGCCCTCAGCAGCCTCGAATGCACTGTCAAAATAACACCCACGTCAATCCATACTGCCACATCTCATGGAGCCTCTACTTCTAAGCCCATAAAGCAATTCATCATACAGTCCAACATTCTGGTCATTGGAGATTCCATTGTTGCTTATCAGGATTCAGGATCCAACACATTAAGCACACACTAGTCATTAGACCACAAGTGTCACTATGACTCGAGTCATAGTCCATGTGTGTGTAAATGACCTGAGATATCCCTCCCTAGACTATGAGAGAGACATCATGGAACTCGTGGCATATGTATCTCAGGCTGGTATGAGCCTAGCATTGAGCATTTTACCTTCTCCAAGGATAATTCCACAATGTGAACATAGGATGACTGACTTTAGTAATTGTCTTAGTTTCTGGTGTCATTCTAAGGGAGTGCAGTATTTGTCAGCATGGAAGGATATGGTAAACAGACCACACTGCTTTGCCAGACATAGTTTGTACCTCTCCTATCTAGGCTTTGAAATATCAGCTAAAATGCTGTCCTTCTTCATACTGCTTTTTAGGCAGTGCCAAACTGAATACTTCCAACATAGCAAATCAAAACAAAGAAAGTCTAAAGGTGTTGCTGCTTAATGCTAGAAGTCTAAACAAGAAACTCCACTCCCTACAAGCTCTCCTCACCCTAAAGAATGGTGACATCTCTACAGTCACTGGAACATGGTTTAAAGCTGCAGAGAGCACACTGGCAGTGCCAGACTGTAATGTTTTCCACACATTTAAACTAGCTACTACACTGACAGAGACTGAAGGTGGAGGTGTTTCGATTTACATCAAAAATAAATGTACCTCAAGGCTGGTCAAACAGGATGACGCACTTCTCCATGTTCAAATTACAATAGGCAAAATCCCGTACCACTTCCTTGGAAGCTGTAGTCTCCCTGTATGACCCACTTGCCATCCGACCCAATACCATATTCCTGTATGGCTATAAATACCCAAGTATTAATTGGGAATTATGTATGACATCAATCATGCCGGCACAGAGTCTCCTGAATTTTGTAAATACAAACTCTCTAGACCAGATTGTCAGTATTCTGATTAGGGTCAGAAACATGCTGGATCTGGTTCTTACTAATATGGGAGAGTGCTAAATGCCCCCTAGTGCAATGTCATCTCTGGTAAGGTCAAACCACAAAATGGTCTCCTTTGAAGCAAAATTAAAACTGGGAAATGCAGCTAACCTTAGAACCCATGAACTACTCTAAGGCTAACTTCCTACTATTCAGTGATAACCTGGCAAAATTTCAAGCCCCCACAACATCAGTAGGTTGTATAACAGAAGGAAGAAAATTATGGCAAAAATTAGGAGGTGTAGCATCCAGCAGTATAAAAGCACTCTCATCAAACTGAACAACCAACTAAGAGGACAAGTAAAGTCAATCAAATCCAAGTTTGAGGTAAATTTGGCCTCTCAGGCCAGTGACAACCATAAAGCATTCTTTAGCTATGTCTGCAACCTCGAAGGTAATACACAGTTGTGTGCAGAGCTCTTTGTTAATAGAGAGACTGTATACTATGTATGTATGTATGTGTCTTTCGGCTTTTCCTGGTTAGGGGTCTCCACAGCGGAACTCCGGTCCTCTAATGATTGGCAGTTGATTTTTACATGCCGAGTTGCCAGCCCTGACGCACAACCTTCAACTAAGGTACGCCCATTCACGCATGTCTCCACGCAGAAGACGATCTAGCTGAGAATCGAACCGGACAGCGTCTTACTGTGAGGCAACAATGCTACCGCAGCACCACCACCGCAGAAAGACTGTATACTGAAAGGCATAATAACGTGGCAAGACTGTTGCATTGTGCAAGTATTGTAATATTGAAGTAGATGAAAAACACTGGAAATATGGTCCACAAAGCACCATAGAAAATGAAGTTTATTTCACATGGGATCATCCATTACCAACAGTTCAAAAAATAGATTTGAGAAAACCAGATATAGTAGTTCATGAAAAGAAGACAAAAGTAGCACTGATCATTGAAATTGTTACACCCAGTGACTACAGTATCTTGCGTGCAGGGAAACACAAAGTCATAAAATACCAGTATTTGCAGGCAGAAACAACGGCAGTGTGAAAGAAAGATACCCAGACAGTTCCAGTAGTTGTTATGCAGTATTTTTATGGTCTACTAATTATTCCTTTTTGAGCAGCAATTTATTTTGTAGATTCTGCTAAAAACTCTACCAGTTCTGGTCTTTTACTTAGGACCCCCTATTTTTTTCTCTCTGCGTATACTCTATCAATCCTCGATAGGGAAGGCAATATCTAGTCTGCAATCCAAATACATTTTTGGCTTTTTCCCCTTCTTTCACCATTGCCTCTCCCACATGGGCATTGTTGATAAGGGATTATACCTAACCTCTTGAGTTTGTCACCTGGTAGATTGCCAGCTGTTTCACAGACAGGACCCAGGAAGTTAGAATTGGGAAATCTACCTCTACAAAGAGGCCAGTCACAAGCATAGTCCCTCAGGGATTGGTCCTACACTGCTTCTTTTTGCCATTTACTTCTCTGAAGTCAAGGCCAATGTCAGGGGCCTCTGGCTGACCAAGTGTGCAGAGAATTGCAAATTATTAGCAGTCATAGAATCCCCCACTGACATTACACTAATGTCCAGGAAGGGCTGACACAGAAAAATAACTTGTGTCAGAGCCATAGACTAAAACTAAATGCCAGGAAATGCATAATAGTATCCTTCAGGAAGTTTTCCACCCCTGGTAACTATCATGTTGACAACACATCCCTAAGAGTCAACCCAGTAGTCATGGACTTGGGGACACGTAGACAGTAATCTAGCCTTTGGCCATCATGTGTCTACAGTAGTGAGGAAATTATTGCATGTTTTGTAACTTATAAACAAATTGATGGCATCTAGGGCCAAGGAAGTCATTGTTCCACTATATTCAGCACTCCTCAAACCTGTCAATGAGTACAATGCCCCCTTTGGTGTGCACCTGCATGGCTAAGCTTAAAAAGGCCCTAGTGGTTATTAGCCTATTACACACCTATGAACCTATAATGATATGGCATTCCATCCATCACTGTACACCATCTGCTGTTTTGGGGTGTATAACATATCATAATGGGATGCAGGGCTGCTGCACAACCACAAGCGAAAATCAAGCTAGTTTGGTGCTTATAGGAAAAAACTCCATTTTCTAATTTATTTCCCAAAGACAATGTGTACCTTGTGGCATCACACGCGGCTGTTGTTAGCTGTGTCCAATTTTAGTAGTTCTACTGCTACTTGTTTCCATTGGAAGCCATTAGACTAGCAACAACAGTCCCAGTCCTCTTAGGAAGGAGAGTCACTAAAGATCCTTCCACCTTTTCCCACCAATACTCCAGCTTCTAGGCCTGCCACTGAATCGTCATTACTGACACTGCACCTCGAACTAATGCCTTTGTGTTGGTAGCCATGCTGAAACGTGGCTCAGAGTTTTCAACAGCCTGACATAAACTTTTTTTTTTTATTTCTGTACATGCAGTGGAAGAATTCAAGGCCTTCATAGGCTGTTTTTAACTAGTAAAATGAAGGGTTACCTCACTTCATCTTTTAAGAGCCTGATGTTGACATCTAGCTCTTTTGATTAACATTTTCCAAAACAAAGGCACTTTTTTGTAACTTTTGATTGGCACACACTGCTGTACATTGCTTCCTTTGCTTACTTCTGGCCTGTGAATCACTGGATTTCAAATTCTGTGATCTCCCCCTAGTGGAAGGATTTTCTGCTGGCATCCTGTAACTCCCAAAGTAAAAGCAGTATGACAGTGATCATGTATTTCAGGCTTTGTTGTTTCCAGTACCCAAGTACTTCATGATTTTACTGATCTCACTGAAGCTAAAAATATTAGAGCAGAGTTGCTCTTTGTGGGTGCTGGTTGTAGTAATGAAGTAGTATGCAAGTGTTAGGTGAATGAGACAATGTGGTGTGAAGCAGTACGTATGCAGACCTAAAAATCAGCGTCGTATAGAAATGGGCATGCAACCCTCATGCCTCCATATCGGATACTCCCTAAAGCATGGCTTCATCTTAATTTTCTGTTCATGAAAATAACAGCTGAGTGGGTGAGGCAAAGCACACACCCTAGGTGGAGTTCTGTACTCACCTGGATTGTATTTGATAACACAGAGAACTTGTACACAACTCTTGATCCACAAATGCAAGAATAAAATCACATGTATCAACATCTCTAGCATCTAGTATTTCTGCATTATTTCTCAAAAGATGTTCCAGGGTATGTGGTCATTTGTCTTTTTGAGTTCCTCAAAATGTGTAAAAAGTACTGGCTAACTGTCATGGCCTATCCATTATCCATGCAAGCTTTATGTCTGGAAGAGAGTTAATCTACCAGGATGGAATGCCTGCATTGCTCCTCCTAATTCTGACTATTGAATATATCTGATGTAGACTCCTTTCCAACACCCTGGGAGACTGAGGAGAGTTATCCCTCCCTCTTTAATTACAATGCACCCATCTGCCTCAGTTTTTGGAAATGGGGATCGGCAAAGCATGGATCCATGGTAGAGAAGGAGGAAGTAGTGACCACAACTCTGGTAACTTGAGATCATTTTATAGGCTGAGTATTGGAGGAGCCAGATTGAGGAAGGATGAGAATGAGTAGCCAACACAAGCTCACCTGTCCTTGGGGGGAGGGGTTCAGATGCAGTACTGGCATTTACTGGAGGGGAAGAGCCATGGTGTGCCTGTTGACTTCCTGTAGGATAACCTCACACAACTGTCTCTCACCCCACAAGAGAATTAATGGACAAATCGATTGCAGGAAGGATGGTGGTTGGCAGGTAGTGGGGGATAAAAAGATTTAAAAAATGGGGGCTACAAGACTAATTATCAAGTCCATAAGTACTGTCCCTGCCTTACATGCAACACTAAAAGCCTTGTTTACCGTGATATTCTGCACTGTCCAGCTCCTTATTCATTTCCTACTGGATCTCATCCAGTCCAGCAGGACTGACACTACAGAACTGTTTAGTTATTGTACTGACTTCCTTCTTACAAACAGACCCAGTCATAGTGTTTGCCTTTTGCACTACTTCGTGGAAGGAGATCACATCCACCAGATTTGGCAGTTTTCCATCAATATCCCTAGTGAATACCAGAGATGTTCTTCATCTCACATTGCTGCAGTCGTTACATATGGGTAGTCCGCTGTCCTCGGTCGGCCCGAATACCAAAGTATTAGGCTGACGTCGGTCAAGGCGCTTAAAACTGACATCAGGACGTCAGGGTACAAAAGCGCATGACCGACGTCATTTCCTCAGTCTTTTTTGCCGCATGGTCCGATGCAGAAGCAGCGTTGCAAGTGCCGTTCGGCATTCTGAAATTTTTCGAATTCGGAGTTTCAGACCGAATCCAAGTTGGCTAAGTACCCCGTTGGGGATTATTTTGGTTTTTTCTTGCCTCAGTGTTTTACCGGATGTCAGAAAAAGTGAATAACTGTATTTCTTGTGGGAAACAGATACCGCATAGGGATTATCATTCTTTGTGTATTCCTTGTTTGGGGCCTGAGCACGACGTTGTTGGGTGTCGCTTTTGTGCTAGGTTCAATAAACGCACTATTAAGCGAAGGTTGGATTGTGCTAGGCTGGTCTTTGGGAAGCGGTGCAATTATAATATGCCGTCGGATTCTCCGGCCGCTTCTCGAAGCAAAGACAAAACAGTTAAACCCAGGCAAGATGAGTCGTCCGTTCCAGGCCGGTTCTTTAGAGGCTTCAGTGGAACCGGTGGTTCCGACGGAGACTTCTCTGGAGTCTCAGGGGAGACTTTGATTTTGCAGGAGGTGGTCTCTCAGGAGGCAGGTCAGGCTGAAGGGGCTTCCCAAGTTACGGTACTCCCTCCCTTCCTAGGGTGGTTAGGCCTTCTCCTTCTGTTTCCAAGGCTTCTCCCAGAGGCAGGCCAGTTTCAGCTTCTGTTGGTGTCACTCCTAGTTCAGCAGGGTCTGTGCCTAAGAAGCACATGCTTAAAATGGCAGAAGATTTAATTACTCTGATTAGAGGTTCTATGCCCCTCCTGATAAGAGGCCTAGGGTGGAGCCAGAGTTGGGAAGTTTTGAGCAGGCTTCGGATATTTCAGAGTCTTCAGCTGAAGACTTGCAGGAGTATTCTCCTTATTCTGATTCTGATGCAGATGATTCCACTCCTTCTGCTTCTCCTCCAGAGGATTTTTCTTTTCAGAGACACTTCATTCTATGAGGGAACATTTTAAGTGGGAAGGTCAGGACTTCTCTGATTCTAGGAAAAGGCTTAGGGAGTTTTGCTGTTACCCCAGCATAGGCCCTTGGCTATACCCCTGTTCTGGATGTTGTGGAAGATGTGTTTGCAGAGGCTTCACTTAATCCTGATTCTCTGCCTCCTGCTCCTGTTAAACCGGATAGGTATTACAGGGTGCCTGAGGCTCATAAATATCTTTATAAGAGTCCTAGGGCGGACCCAGAAACTATTAGTCAGGGACCTAAGGGTGTCAAGGCCTCTGTTGTAAAAAATCCGGTTCCTCTAGATAAAGAAGCCAGAGCTTTGGATAGATGGGGAAAGAAGGTCTATACATCTTCTACCTTAGCTATGAGGGCTTTGAATTGCCAGTTTCATATGTTGAAATATCAAAACTTTCTTCTTTCTCAATTGAAGTCTAAGGTGGATGCTCTGGCGGAAGGCATTGAGTGTAAAGAGTTGCAAGATTTGGTGCATGTCTCTGAACAAGTGGGTAAGCATTCATTACAGTGTGGTTTTGATGCTGTGCAGGCCTCGTCTAGGGTGGCTGCCACTGGCTCAGTTCTTCGCAGGCACGCCTGGTTAAAGGATCAGAATTTATCTGACCATGTTAAGACAAGGATTTTGGATGCTCCTTTGCAGTCTGATGTGTTGTTTGGTTCACCTGTGGAATCAGTCTTGAAGAAAATGGAAGACAAGGCTAAGTCTATGCAGGCTGTTAAGGATTTTTTGCAAGTTCAGCCTCCGAAGTTTAGTAGGAATTGGCCTACTAAGGGGTGGACGTATCCTTCTTATGATTCTCAGTCTAGGGGTAGATCTAGACGTGGTAGGGGCAGAGCTCAGAGTTCTTTCAGGCCTAGAACAGGGAGTTCACCTGCACAATCTTCAGGTGAGGGCAGGGGCCAGTCCTTTCGTAAACAGGCCCAATGACCTACTTTTTCAGCTGCCAGATCCTTCTTGCCTGGCAGCACCTTTGGGAGGAAGGTTAGCACTCTTCAAGGAAAATTGGATGTTGATTACCCAAGACAAATGGGTATTGGATATCATACACCAGGGTTACAAGTTTTATTTCCATACCTTGCCTCCTTTCCAAGGCATGCCGGACGTTCCTCCTCAGCAAAGACTAGAGGCTCGCAAGCAAATTTCTTTACTACTTCAAATAGGGGCCATACAAACGGTTCCTCTGCCAGAAGTGGGCCTAGGATTTTATTCTCGCCTGTTTCTAGTACCAAAGAAAGGAAACACGTGGAGACCAATTTTGGATTTATCCATCCTCAACACATATCTGGACATTCCCAAGTTCAAAATGTTAACGTTACAACAGCTTTTACCTCTGCTGGGCAAAGATCACTGGATGGTGACTCTGGATCTCAAAGAGGCTTACCTTCATGTTCCTATCAGGCCCAGTTGCAGGAAGTATCTGCGTTTTCGGGCTGGGACTTCACATTATCAGTTCTCTGCATTGCCCTTTGGCTTATCTACTGCCCAGAGTGTTCACAAAGGTTCTGGCTCCAGTGGTAGCTTTCTTCAGGCTAAGAGGAATACAGATCTATCCATATTTGGACGATTGCCTGATACTGGCCCAAGAAAAGGACGAACTTCTTCATCATTTACAGTATGTGATGGCAGTGTTAAGATGCCTGGGGTATTCTGTGAGCGAAATAAAGTCCAGTCTAGTACCCTCTCAGGACATGTGCTTTCTGGGTGTGAGACTGAATACAGCATCCCAGATGGCCTTTTTGACCCCGGACAAACAAAAGAATCTTTCTCTTTACTTCCATCAGTTGTCTCATCAGTCCAGGCTGACTGCAAGGACAGTCCTTCAAGCCTTGGGGTTCATGGCATCTTGTATTCTGGTACTTCCCAATGCCAAACTGCATATGAGGAAGCTACAATGGTATCTCAATAATGTATGGACACAGCACTGCCAAGATTTGGACACTGTCATTCAAATAATACCTTGCATTCAAAAGGAATTTTTGTGGTGGGCTCAGGAATGTCACCTAAACAAGGGACTCTCTGTGACCCGGCCAGAGGCGAGTCAGATTTTAACGACAGATGCCTCAGACAAAGCTTGGGGAGCTCATCTAAATGGAAAATGGATACAAGACACGTGGCCTGCCAGACTTCAACATCTACATATCAACTTGAAGGAGATGTTAGCAGTCCAATTTGCATTGATAGCTTTCAAGGATTTACTTCTTCCAGGGCAGGTGTTGATTCAAACAGACAACACAACTGTCATGTGGTACATCAACAAGCAAGGGGAACGATTCTTATCCTCTATGCAGACAAGCAATGATTTTGTGGGAGACTGCTCTCAGTTTACAGCTAAATCTTCAGGCAAGGTTTCTGCCAGGAGCACAGAACTCCTTAGCAGATGTGTTGAGCAGACAAATTATGGATCCCCACGAGTGGAAATTGGATCCTCATGTATTCCAGAGGTTGATAGTGTTATGGGAACTCCAGACATAGATCTGTTCGCTTCTCCACTAAATTACCAGCTGCCAAAGTTTTGCACAAAAGGTTTCATCCCTCAGCTTGGAAAGTGGATGCTCTCTCATTCAGTTGGAGCAATCTTCACGTGTATGCCTTTCCACCTCTGCCTCTCCTCCCAAAGGTACTGCTGAAGGTCAGACAGGACAAGCCAAACATGATTTTAATACCTCCAGATTGGCCTCGACAGCACTGGTACCCATTACTGAGAAGTCTGGTACAGGAGCCTCCATGGCCTTTGCCTTGATTCCTCACCTGCTGTCTCAGGAGAACGGTCATTTACTCAATGTCAAACTTCATTCTCTACATCTGACAGCCTGGCATATTCTGGTTTAAACCCTGGAGGGTCTCAGCTTCCACAACAAGTTTTGAATGTTATTTTGGAGGCCAGAAGGCCTAGTACAAGGAAAGTTTACGCAGATAAATGGAGGAGCTTTTTATTTTGGAGTACAGCAAAGGACTTTGATGTTTCTAAACCTAATTTAAGTGTGGCGCTTCAATACCTTACTGAGTTATTGGACAAAGGTTTGTCCTTCTCCTCTATAAAGGTTCATGCTGCAGCAATCTCTGCTCACTATGACTGTGACCCACCATTATTTTCTCAGCCTTTGTTTAAGCAATTCCTTAGAGGGGCAAAGAATATAAGACCCCCACGTAGAGCTCCTACTCCTGCTTGGGATCTCAATTTTGTGTTGGAGAAACTCACTCTACAACCTTTTGAGCCTGCAGCATCGGCAGAGTTGAAATATTTATCTTGGAAGACTGCTTTTTTGTTGGCCATTACCTCTGAGAAGGGTTTCTGAATTACAGGCCCTTATGGCAGTTGAGCCTTTCTTAATTTTCCACAAGGATAGGGTGTCTTTGCGTACTAACCCTTCTTTTATGCCTAAAGTGGTTTCTAGTGTGGCTTTAAATCAAATTATTCATTTGCCTACTTTTTATGCAAACCCCCAAAATAAAGGGGAAAAGATTTTGCACACTTTGGATATTCACAGACAGTTGCGATATTATTTGAGCAGAACTAAAGGGTTCAGGCAGTCTCAGCAGTTGTTTGTTTCTTTTGCTTTGGGTTCTCAGGGCAAACCTGTTTCAAAACAAACTATTTCTAAGTGGATTGGTTTTTGTATTGCTTTCTGTTATTCCCATCATGGTAAGGAGATTCCAGCTGGGATTAGGCCTCATTCCACTAGGGCTACTGCCACTTTTTTAAGGGGGGTGGCTATTAAAGATATTTTGGAAGCAGCTACTTGGAGTTCAGTGCATACTTTCTCTAAGCATTACCACCTTCCACTTTACTCTAAATCTAGGGCTGGATTTGCAACTGCAATTTTACAAGGCATGTTGGCAGCTCCTAATGCTTTATAGTTTTGCCATCCTCCCTTACCTCTGCTTTGGGATTCTACCCATATGTAAGGACTGCAGCAATGTGAGATGAAGAACATAGTACAGTTTTGTACCTACCATAAATGTAGATGTTCCAAGATCCACATTGCTGCAGTCCAATTTACCCTCCCTCCTTCCCTCTGTTGTTGAAGGTGGTGGTGTGGTTTGTGTTGTACATATTGTAAATATGGTTAGTGCACGGGTGGTTGGTTGGGTTTTGCTGGTTTTTGGCTTTGGCCTGTCTTGTTAGGGCCTTCTGACATCTGGGGCAAGAAAAGACTGAGGAAATGACGTCGGTCATGCGCTTTTGTACCCTGACGTCCTGATGTCAGTTTTAAGCGCCTTGACCGACGTCAGCCTAATACTTTGGTATTCGGGCCGACCGAGGACAGCGGACAACCCATATGTAAGGACTGCAGCAATGTGGATCTTCGAACATCTACATTTATGGTAGGTACAAAACTGTACTTTTTTCACGGCCCTTTCCTCATCCTGAATCAGCAGCTGTTTTACAAGAACATTTCTGAGACCATCAAAAGTCCATCTCTGTGGCCTTATTAAACTAGCAGCATACCTTCGTGAAACTACCAGCAAGTTAGCCTTTGTTTCTTCGGCTGCCACAGATGTTGACAGTTTGCCTTCTTGGTCAAATCTGAAAATGCACCCTCGCTAGCATTGCATGCAAGACTTCTTTCTTTTAATTTGACAGCTTTTCTCTCTGCTGATGACAAAACAGCTTTGCCATGACAAGAACCAGACATCTCCAGCCATAACTACTTACTGCAGATGTTCTTCATCTCACATTGCTGCAGTCATAACCTGTGGGTAGTCCGCTATCCTCGGTCGGCCCGAATACCAAAGTATTAGGCTGGCGTCGGTCATGGGCGCTCAGATCTGACGTCAGTGCGTCCTGGTATTAAAGCGCATGACCGACATCATATCCTCAGTCTTTTTTGCCGCATGGTCCGAAGCAGAAGCAGCGTTTGCAAGTGCCTTTCGGCGTTCTGAAATTTTCGTATTTCGAGTTTCAGACCGAAACCAAGTTGGGCTAAGTACCCCGTTGGGGAATATTTTTGTTTTTTCTTGCCTCAGTTAATTCGGATGTCAGAAAAAGTGAATAATTGTATTTCTTGTGGGAAACAGATACCGCATAGGGATTACCACTCTCTGTATTCCTTGTTTGGGGCCTGAGCACGACGTAGTGTGTCGCTTTTGTGCTAGGTTTAATAAGCGCACCATTAAACGTAGGTTAGATTGCGCTAGGCTTGTCTTTGGTAAGCGGTGTAATTACAATATGCCGTCGGATCCTCCGACGCCCGCTACTGCTAAGAAGCGCAAGGAAAAATCGTTAAGGTCCAAGCAGGATGAGTCCGTTCCGGACGCCGGTTCTTTAGAAACTACGCTGGAATCTGTAGATCCAGCCGAGGTTTCAGCTGAGTCTCAGGGGGAGACGTTAATTTTGCAAGATGTGGCCTCTCAGGAGTCAGGTCAGGCTGAGGGGGCCTCTCAGGTTGCTGTACTTCCTTCTTTGCCTAAGGTGGTTAGGCCTTCTCCTTCAGTCTCTAAGGTACCTTCTAAGGGCAGGCCTGGTTTGCCTTCCTCAGGTGTCAGTCCTAGTTCTGCAGGCTCTGTGCCTAAAAAACACATGCTTAAAATGGCAGAAGATTTAATTTCCTTAATCAGGGGTTCTATGCCCCCTCCAGATAAGAGGCCTAGGGTGGAGCCAGAGGTGGAAAGTTTGGAACAGGCTTCAGATTACTCAGAGTCTTCGGCTGAAGATACTCAGGATTTTCCTCCTTATTCAGATTCAGACGCAGAGGATTCCAGTCTTTCTGCTTCTCCTCCAGAGGATTTTTCTTTCTCAGAAACTTTGCATTCTATGAGGGAGCATTTTAAATGGGAAGGTCAGGATTTCAGATTCCGAAAGAGGCTTAGGGAATTTTTGTTTTTACCACAACATCGGCCCTTAGCTATACCTCCTGTTTTGGATGTTGTTCAGAATGTTTTCTCTGAGGCTTCCCTTAATCCAGACTCTTTGCCTCCTGCGCCAGTTAAACCAGATAGGTATTACAGAGTGCCTGAGGCTCATAAATATCTGTATAAGAGCCCAAGGGCTGAGCCAGAAACTATTAGTCAGGGACCTAAGGGTGTCAGGGCTTCTGTTGTAAAGAATCCAGTTCCTATGGATAAAGATTCTAGAGCTTTGGATAGGTGGGGTAAAAAAGTGTACACCTCTTCCACTCTAGCAATGAGGGCTTTGAATTGCCAGTTTCATATGTTAAAGTACCAACATTTTCTCCTTACTCAATTAAAATCTAAGGTAGATGCTTTGGCAGAGGGCATAGAGTGTAAGGAATTACAGGAGTTGGTTCATGCCTCTGATCAGGTGGGTAAGCATTCTTTGCAGTGTGGTTTCGATGCTTTACAGGCTTCTTCCAGGGTGGCTGCCACTGGATCAGTTATTCGCAGGCATGCCTGGCTTAAGGATCAGAATTTGTCAGAGCATGTTAAAGCTAGAATTTTGGATGCTCCTTTACAGTCTGAAGTTTTGTTTGGTCCTCCTGTGGAGTCTGTCTTAAAGAAAATGGAAGACAAGGCTAAGTCTATGCAGACTGTTAAAGATTTTTTGCAGGTGCAGCCCCCTAAGTTTAGCAGAAATTGGCCTACTAAGGTATGGGCTTACCCTTCTTCTGATTTACATTCTAGGGGCAGATCTAGACGTGGTAGGGGCAGAGCTCAGGGTTCTTTCAGGCCTAGAACGTGGAGTTCCCCTGCACAATCTACAAGTGAGGGCAGGGGCCAGTCCTTTCGTAAACAGGCCCAATGACCTGCATCTTTAGCTGCCAGATCCCTCCTGTCTGGCAGCTCCTTTGGGAGGAAAGTTAGCACTTTTCAAGCAAAACTGGCTTTTAGTCACCCAGGACAAATGGGTATTGGACATTATAAACCGAGGCTACAAGTTTTATTTCCACACATTGCCTCCTTTCAAAGGCATGCCAGACGTTCCTCCTCAGCAAAGAGTAGAGGCTCACAAACATATTTCTTTACTTCTTCAAATGGGGGCTATACAGCAGGTCCCTATGTCAGAAGTGGGCCTAGGATTTTATTCTCGCCTGTTTCTTGTACCAAAGAAAGGAAACACTTGGAGACCAATTTTGGATTTATCTATCCTCAACACATACCTGGACATTCCAAAATTCAAAATGTTGACGTTGCAACAACTTCTGCCTCTGTTGGGCAAAGATCACTGGATGGTAACTCTGGATCTCAAAGAGGCTTATCTTCATGTTCCTATCAGACCCAGTTGCAGGAGATTCCTGCGTTTCGGGCTGGGACTTTACATTATCAGTTCTCTGCATTGCCCTTTGGCTTATCTACTGCACCCAGGGTGTTCACAAAGGTTCTGGCTCCAGTGATAGCCTTCTTAAGGTTAAGAGGAATACAAATTTATCCTTATTTGGACGATTGCCTGATTCTTGCTCAGGACAAAACAAGCTTCTTCGCCATCTACAGTATGTTATGGCAGTGTTAAGATGCCTAGGGTATTCTGTGAACGAAACAAAGTCCAGTCTAGTACCCTCTCAGGAAATGTGCTTTCTGGGTGTGAGACTGAATACAGCTTCCCAGATGGCTTTTTTGACCCCGGACAAACAAAGGAACCTTACACTTTACTTCCAGCAATTGTCTCTACGGTCCAGGCTGACTGCAAGGACAGTCCTTCAAGCCTTGGGGTTCATGGCATCTTGTATTCTGGTGCTTCCCAATGCCAAACTGCATATGAGGAAGCTACAATGGTATCTCAAAATGTATGGACACAACACTGCCACGATCTGGACACTGTCATTCAAATAATACCTTGCATTCAAAGGAATTTTTGTGGTGGGCTCAGGAATGTCACCTAAACAAGGGACTCTCTGTGACCCGACCAGAGGCGAGTCAGATCTTAACGACAGATGCCTCGGACAAGGCTTGGGGAGCACACCTCAATGGAAATGGGTTCAAGACACGTGGCCTGCCAGACTTCAACATTTACATATCAACTTGAAGGAGATGTTAGCAGTCCAATTTGCATTGATGGCTTTCAAGGATTTACTTCACCCAGGGACAAGTGTTGATTCAAACAGACAGCACAACTGTCATGTGGTACATCAACAAGCAAGGGGAACCCATTCGTACCCTCTTTGCAGACAAGCTATGATTCTGTGGGAGACTGCTCTCAGTTTGCACCTCACTCTTCAGGCAAGGTTTCTGCCAGGAGCACAGAACTCCTTAGCAGATGTTTTGAGCAGACAGATGGTGGATCCCCACGAGTGGAAGTTGGATCCTCATGTATTTCGACAGTTGACAGTGATATGGGGGACTCCAGACATAGATCTGTTCGCTTCTCCACTAAATTTCCAGTTGCCAAAGTTTTGCACGAAGATGTTTCATCCCACAGCTTGGAAAGTGGATGCTCTATCATTCAGTTGGAGCAATCTTCACGTCTATGCCTTTCCTCCTCTGCCTCTCCTTCCCAAGGTGCTCTTGAAGGTCAGACAAGACAAGCCCTCCATGATTTTAATAGCTCCAGATTGGCCTTGACAGCACTGGTACCCTCTGCTGAGGAGTTTAGTACGGGAGCCTCCTTGGCCTTCGCCTTCAATTCCACACCTTTTGTCTCAGGCGGGCAATCATTTCCTCAATGTCAGGATTCAGTCCCTACATCTAACAGCCTGGCATATTCTGTTCTAGAACCTGGAGGGTCGAAGCTTCCTCAACAAGTTTTGAATGTTATTTTGGAGGCCAGGAGGCCTAGTACAAGGAAAGTTTATGCTGATAAATGGAGGAGATTTTTTATTTGGAGCACAGCAAAGAGCTTTGATGTTTCCAGGCCTAATTTGAGTGTTTCTCTTCAATATCTTACGGAATTATTAGACAAAGGTTTGTCTTTCTCCTCTGTAAAAGTTCATGCTGCAGCCATTTCTGCTCACTATGACTGTGACCCACCATTATTCTCTCATCCTTTGTTTAAAAATTCCTTACAGGGGCAAAGAACATAAGAGCCCCGTGAGCTCCTACTCCTTCCTGGGATCTCAATTTTGTGTTGGAAAAACTTACTTTACCTCCTTTTGAACCTGCAGCTACGTCTGAGTTAAAGTTTTTGTCTTGGAAGACTGCTTTTTTGTTGGCCATTACGTCTGCTAGAAGGGTATCTGAATTACAGGCTCTAATGGCAGTTGAACCCTTCCTGATTTTTCATAAGGATAGGGTATCCCTTCGTACTAACCCTACTTTTATGCCTAAAGTGGTTTCAAATGTGGCCTTGAACCAATCTATTCATTTGCCTACTTTTTATGCTGATCCCCAAAATAAAGGGGAGAAAATTTTGCACACTTTGGATATTCACAGGCAGTTGCGTTATTATTTGAGCAGGACTAAAAGTTTCAGACAGTCTCAACAGTTATTTGTTTCTTTTGCTTTGAGCATTCAGGGGAAACCTGTTTCTAAACAAACTATTTCTAAGTGGATTGGCCATTGTATTGCTTTTTGTTATTCTCATCATGGTAAGGAGATTCCGGCTGGAATCAGACCTCATTCCTCTAGGGCTACTGCCACTTCTACTGCTTTTTTGAGGGGGGTAGCTACCAAAGATATTTTGGAAGCAGCTGCTTGGAGTTCAGTGCACACTTTTTCTAAACATTACCATCTCCCTCTTTATTCCAAATCTAGGGCTGGATTTGCCACTGCAGTCTTGCAGGGCTTATTAGCAGCTCCCAATGTTTTATGATTTTGCCAACCTCCCTTTACTTTTGCTTTGGGATTCCACCCACAGGGTATGACTGCAGCAATGTGAGATGAAGAACATAGCACAGTTTTGTACCTACCATAAATGTAGATGTTCGAAGATCCACATTGCTGCAGTCCAATTTACCCTCCCTCCTTCCCCTCTGTAGTTTGGAGTGGTTGTTTGGTTTGGGTTGTAGACATTGTTTGTACATGGGTTTTGGAGGTTTTCTATTTTGGCTGTGGCCTTTCTTTTTGGGCCTTCTGACATCTGGGGCAAGAAAAGACTGAGGATATGACGTCGGTCATGCGCTTTAATACCAGGACGCACTGACGTCAGATCTGAGCGCCCATGACCGACCCCAGCCTAATACTTTGGTATTCGGGCCGACCGAGGACAGCGGACTACCCACAGGTTATGACTGCAGCAATGTGGATCTTCGAACATCTACATTTATGGTAGGTACAAAACTGTACTTTTTGGCTAAGTCTTTAACAGAGCCATTTAGACTGTCCATCGCCAACCTTTCCCAGTATAGGGTCTTTTTTTCATATAGAATAATCTGCTAAATGTTCCCAGGGCCTCTTCACTACATGTCAGGTTTCTTAGGTTTGTTCAGACACTGCTCTGGCATTTTAACCAGGTTCACATCCATGTGGTGATCATGTTACAGCCTGATATCAGTTTTGACCTGAG
The DNA here is from genome assembly GCF_019279795.1 of Protopterus annectens. Taxonomy (NCBI): domain Eukaryota; kingdom Metazoa; phylum Chordata; order Ceratodontiformes; family Protopteridae; genus Protopterus; species Protopterus annectens. Next base: position 379,896,091 of record NC_056746.1, read on the forward strand.
TGTCCAGGGCTTAAGATCTTATATCAGATGGCATGATTAGAGAGACAATCATTGACATTTAGTCCAAGGTGCCCTGAAACTAAGCAGACTTATGATTAGCCTTGATCAGGTTATTTTGGATATTACATGGCTTACGAAGAAGCTGGCTAAGATCTTATTAGACTAAGATCATAAAAGTTATTCCTGCCAGATGTGTCTTCTAAGTTTCTTAATCATTCCATGTTGTATTGGAAGTCTCCCAATGTGCCTGCACAGTGAGTCGCTAGTACCTTCTAAAGCACAACACTTGTAGTCTCCAACTACCCTCTAAAGCATTACACTTGTAGCCTCCAAGAAGGCAGAGTTCTTCATACAATTGTTAGGTAGATATGTTCAACCAGCAATGTTTTTCTTGCTGTAAGTCATAGTCCTGTTGATTTGAAATTCTCATCTACTGGCCCAATGTCCAACTGCATGACAACCAGAATGGGGTTTGTGAATATCCCCTCACTTACACAGAGCTTTTTTTGAAAGGGTCAGCTTGACAGAGTAAGAGTGAGAGCACAAGTGTGTGTTTGTGTGTGTGAGTGCGTACAGTGTTAAGAGCTAATGCAGACTCTGGCTTTTAAAGAGCCATTTCACATCTTTAAGAGCCAGTTTTCACTGCCTAGGTATTGTCCATACTTATCTATCCTGCGTCTCTCTCATGTTTAGATGGCATGGCATCGTATCCCCACTGTCACTTTTTGTCTTGGTGGTGGTGGTGCACCTGCAAAGCAGCTGTGCTTATCTTTTTAGTTTTGAGCCTGACTGAGCTGCATGATTCAACCAGTAACCAAGCATTTGTCAGCAAACAGAATTCTCAAGCTAAGCTGCAGGAATAGGACTAGATGGCCATCTTCTGTGTGAAATAATTTGATTCCTTAAATGAATCATCCTGAGATTCAAATATTAGATCACCTTTTATGTAGCCTCATTCCTTTGGACTGGTTAGATATAGGGTGACTTAACAAGGAGCACAAAGCTCTGCCAGTAGGGCCCTATACTCCAACAGGCCCACAGTCCCAGGAGGAGGATTGAACTGGTTCATGCACTGTATTTAGTATATTGTTTAGATAATTAGCATAAAATGGGAGTCATGCAATAAATTCTTGAGGTTTCCTTTTAAGCCCTGTGTTCCATTCCTGTTTTTACATCGTGTACAAAGCTAATACATTTTCAGTTTTGCAGTACCTTTCCTGTGTACTATTAAAGTGCATTAGGATTTCTGTTATTGTAGACCCTGATTGACATAAAAATGTTATTTTTGATTGTTTTCGGCACACCAAATTCTCTGCATCATAGATCTTAATGGCTTAAAGGATGGATCTTTCCTAAATTGTTTGGTTAGGAAAATAAGTTTGAATGCAAAAACTGTACCGACAGAATCCTGATTGTTGATTTAGTTTTCTTCTTGTGGTGAATCTTTGATTTTACAAGTGGAAACCATTTACTTTTTTTTTTCCCTGTCACTGTTCTGCTTTTCATCTTTGTTCTAGGAGATGGTTAGTGAAATGAAGGAGGACAGCAGTGCTGTTGACATGACTGAATTCTCTGATGAAATGTTATTAAACATTCTAAGGTTTGTCCCCATCACTGATCTGATCCTGAATGTTCGCTGGGTATGTAAGAAGTTTGCTATGCTGTGTGTGGACAAAAGCCTAACTTCTACAGTTGAGCTGAAGAATAACTATCAGGTAACTTTATAATTGGAGTGAATATAGCAAAAGTGTATTATGTTTGCGTATTTCAATACTAATACCAGAAACAGGTTCACCATGTATAGTAGATGCAGATTGCCAGCACAAAGTTTATGTAGCATCGCAAGTGAAATACCATTGTTATTTAAATGTTTAGTGACTGGTCCTGATTTTTCTCAGTAGTGAGATAAGAATTTAATCACAGCTGCTGAAATAACTAGTTTTACAGTATTTTTTTTTTTATTTTAAAGCTTAGCATGAAACAGATTTAACAAAAAATTATCTTACTCAGGACTCGAGTGGGATGATTGTACTAGCTAGATATTACACTGTAGCTTTCCACTGAAATGAATGAGAAGCTAAACCTGGAAGTGATATTGCTATACATTAGCATGAATTTTCATCTGCACCCTATTACTGTGTCCCCTAAGCACTTGAGATTGGTTTCTATCAGCCAGTCTCAGTACTTTTCTGGGAGTCTCCTAATCATTATGTAGAAACTGCTGGGAGGAACAGTGTCAGTGGCACAACAGGTAGCACACTTGCCTTTGGTGGATAGCTCAGGTAGATGTAAAAGATCCCACTGCACCTATCAAAGAGAGTAGGGAGTTATGTGCAACTATTTACAGTATAATTGTATATAATGTATTTTATTCATTTTTATGTACTTTTTATTATTGATCCTCTGTCATTAATTAATGATGCCATTGTGGAGCTTTTCTCCCCCGGCCTCCACTGAAAAAGGGTTTTCGCTCAGTCGGACACTCCCGGTCAACAAATGTCAAATAAACAAGTAATATTTACAAAACGCTTACATTTCATTCTATATTCCTTCATCACTACTAAATATTTACATTCATACAGACCCCCAATGTTTTCTCCATAACCACCACTTTTCCTTATTACATTTGTAAGATCCATTTTCCATTGAACATGACTTCATTTAATTGTTCATTCCAAATTGTCCATATAATACCAAATATTTTTTATCCAAATTGTTGACGTATTCTTTAATATGCTGTCCATAAAAAACATACTCAATTATGTCCATATTTTCTTGCTTATAACGTGGCAATTCTTTAACTATTTTACTTTCATTTTTTCCCATACTTTTTCTAACTATTTTACATGTCAAAACAGGTTCTACTTCCTCACGATATTGACAAATTCTTTCATTGACTTTTTTATAAGACATATTGCCCTTGACTGGTAACTTAATGTGTAATCTCCATAAGAAATCTTAATGTACAACATTTTTCATAAACAGTCTTTTCATCAATTATTTCTATCCTTAATTTCCACAATTTTGTATTTTCTTGAGCCATTCTTGTTTCTTCATTTTATCAATTATTTCTCTCCTTTATTTATTTTAATTAAACTCATTCTTATTTATATTTTGTCTTTAAATGTATATATCACCAACTTATTCTGTTTTCCATGTATCCATTTTAAGACCTTATATAAATTTAAAAATGTTCCATATACTATCAGATTCAGTAAACTCAGCCCCCTTTCTCCTTTTCCATGTACAAAACTCCCGTTTTGACTGGATTTAATCTAGAGCACCAGATAAATTGAAAAAGAATTTCAATAAACTTTTTTCATATCTCTTGGAAGCATGTACACAGTAGCTAAATATGATAATTTTCCCAAACATATTATATTTATCAAGTATACTTTTTTATTTAATGACAGTTTTATACCTACTCCACATAATGGTGAGTCCCTTTAAATCTCTCAACATTTTCTCCCATCGTTCCTTTATTACATCATACTCTTCAAATTCAATTATCAACACCGATATCTTTTTCCCAAATGGTATCCCTTCCAATTGTTTATCACCTTCTAAGCCCTTACATTTTTTCCTTATTAAAGCTTAATCCAACTTCTTTTAGTCTATTATAGGGCAAATATCTATCCCAACAGAGTGCTGCCCCCCTGACATCTCAGATGCTCAGGTAAGAGCCGCCCTCTCCAAAGCAAAAAACACAGCATCAATGGGACCAGATGGTGTCCCGGGCTGCGTCCTACATGAACTCCAAGAAGAGCTAAACCCAAACATAAAACTACTGTTCAATCTTAACCTTACTACAGGATATGTACCCAAAGAGTGGCGTACAGCAACAGTGGTCCCTCTCCACAAAGGTGGTGCCTCAACGGATCCTGGTAACTATCGCCCCATAAGCCTGACTAGCTTGGTCTGCAAAGCTATGGAAAGGATCATCATGGACCTCATAAATAAAGATATTGGGGACCTACAGACACTGGATCCTACCCAGTTTGGCTTTGTTAAGGGCAGATCCTGCCTCTTAAACCTGGTCGATTTCTTTGAAACAGTCACCAAGGCCATTGGCGAGGGAAGGTGGCCCACACAGCCTACCTGGACCTCGCAAAAGCCTTCGATACAATACCCCACTCGGGCATTATAGATAAGCTCACCAGCTTAAATATAAACCCTATGTCACTAGATGGGTTGCAAACTGGCTCAAGGACAGAACCCACATGGTTAGAATTGCTGGAGCCATGTCAGACTCCAAACCAGTTACAAGTGGCCTCCCACAAGGCTCAGTCCTGGGACCTCTCTTGTTCGGTATATATTTCTCGGCGGTACAGGCCAACACGGAAGGACTGTGGCTGACCAAGTTCGCAGATGACTGCAAACTGGGCACCATAATCAACTCTCCAGCCGACACAAGCATCCTCCAAAAGGGCCTCATAGAAACAGACAACTGGTGCCAGAGCCATGGCCTCAAGCTAAACGCCAAAACGTGTATAGTCATCCCCTTTGGCAAAAACAAAGTGCCCACAAATTACCACATAGGTGGTAATCCATTAAGTACAGAAGAAGTCATTAGGGACCTGGGGACCCAAGTTGATAGCAATCTCTCATTTGACAACCACGTGGCCAAAGTGGTTAGAAAAACATTTTATATAGCCCACCTAATCATGAAGGGATTCACATCTAGATCAGGGAGGTCATCGTGCCTCTTTACTCATCCCTCATCAGGCCCATAATTGAGTACAATGCCCTTTTGGGATGTACCTTACCAGACACCTGCAGCAACTGGAAAGACCCCAAAAGTACCTCACCAAGAGGATCAAAGGGCTCAAACAGATGCCATATGCTGCCCGGTTAAAGAAACTCCAGCTCTACTCAGTGGCATACCGCCTGCTCAGAGGCGATCTGTGCCTGACGTATAAAGCCATGTCCAACCCGGAATTAATGGACATGCTGCACCTCAGAAAATCCAAATCCCATCGAGCTACGCTCGAGACTTGAACCTCAGCACTGAAATAAATAGGACATGCTGGAGGGACAGATTCATAACCCAGAGGCTCCCTTCACTCTGGAATAAAATCCCAGTCTAAGTTAGGCAGAGTCCCACATTGACTCTCTTCAAGAGGAATCTTGATGAGTGGATGGGAGATCGTAGGTTTACCCCGGCTATCACTTCTGTGCCATTGTTAGACAGAGGCACAGTATACTAACCTCAAAAAAGGCATAGCAAAATTAATTTAAAATGGGTGGCAAAAGCCAAACACACTCTGGCTAGGCTTATAAATGCCCTAGGGCAGATAGCCTAGTATGAACCTATGAACCTGTTATATAAATTCCTACTTTTTTCATGTGTTCTTCGCTTTTTGCTGTTAATATTATATCATTGGCATAAGACATAATAGAATATTTCACTCCCGTTTCTTGTATATTTTTCCTGTTCTTCATTTAGTCCTTTTATCACACTGTTCATAACCAATATATATAAAATAGTACTCATTGGACATCCCTGTTTTACACCTCTTCTCATCTTTGTGTCTTCACTTAACCAACCATTTACTTGAACTTTAATTTTAATATTTTTATATACTGATTCACATCACTTTCGTAATCATTATACTAAAATTGTATTCTGTCATTTGCCATAAAATATCATGATTTGAGTCAAATGCTTTGTTTATATCAGCCACTTTTAATTTTTCTGTTTATCCTTTCTTAATATCGTCTACTATTTCCCTAATTATTAAAATATACTTCTTGAATTCCTTTTCCTCTAACCCCATAATCATCATCTTCTATTGTACGATTTAACTTATTTTCTAATCTTTTCTGTATTATTTTCATAGATAATTTATAATCACAATTGTTCAAAATTATAGTCTTCCAATTTTTACTTTTATTGTTTTCTCCTTTTTTTCATATAAATCTCATCACACCCTCACATATTTCTTCATAATTAATGCCATCATTTAAACACTCATTGAATACTTTTATTAATATTTATTTTTGCCATTGTTAATTTCTCCTATATTAGATACCGTGTACCATCCAGTCCAACTGCTGTATCCACATTTATACTCTTATTGCAATGTCCATCTCTGCTATTGTAATTTTATGTTTCAATTCTTTATTTATCTCTTATAAAAACTCGTTTACCCTCCACAAACTTTTTCTTTTTATTCCTTTTTTCTTGCCATCTCTTCCACATACATAACTACAATATCCATTATATTTGCCCTTTTTTCAAATTTTCCATTATTGTTTTTCATTTTTCTCATTATACCACTCTTATTTTACTTTAGTACTTAAATATGGTGATACTTCTGGGTTCCTACTGGAACATCGAATATTCAATCGTTTGAATCACTAAAGGTCAACCATTAATGATCGGATGATTAAATATTCAAATGTTCATAAAAAATGATTAAAAAAAAAAAAAGAAAAAGTGAAGGGTGTAGGCAGGGGGGCAAGCCCCCCTGCAAACCCCACATCCCCCGCTACTTAAATATACCAACTCTGAGATCGCGTTACAGCATAGGAAAGGGAAACCTTCCCTTTCCTGCCCTTAACTCCATTAAAGTGCAATCTCGGAGATGGTATATTTAAGTAGGGGGGGGTGGGGTGGTGGCGCAGCCCCCATGTGGGGGGTGCAGGGGGGCTTGCCCCCCTACTCACAGCAGTTACTTTTGTTTGTTTTTTTTTTTAATTACATTTTCAAAGTTTTAGTACTTTAGTCATATGGTGTCAACCATATGGTATTCGAAGTACTGAAACTTCGATAATGTAATATGTAATCAATATGTCTTCCTTCTTTCCCTGTAAAATGTTTTTGTGTGTATAATAAATCTTTAATTTTTTCTTGATTTTTTTTTTTTTTTTATACATCTCTTCTCGTCTTATAAATAATCTGTTTCATTCTCTCAAGACTCTTTAAAACAGTCTGAATTTCTCTGTATTCCTTTTTATCTTGTCTTCTTTTATTCTACCATGTGAAATACATTTTCTTGTTTATCTCTTTAAATGCTGTCCACCATTTTGACCAATTCTTATAAAAAATTCTCATTGTTAAATGATCCTTCCATAATATTATTATATTTTCTTGATTGTTCTTATTACATTCTTTTTCATTAATGATCTTAAACTCTTTCCCTAAAGCGCTAAAGGCGGAGGAGTGTCCATATTCACCAAGGATATTCACACCTCCAGGCTAGTTGCCCAACACAATACATCTGAAATTCTAAAGGTGCAACTAACACTAGGTGAGACTGCAATCCAAATTGTAGCTTGCTACAGATTCCCCACCATGCCCCAATATTCTCACTATACCTTTCTAAACATACTAGATACTATTAAGATACAACCAAACACCCTAATACTGGGTGATTTCAACTACCCTGCCATTAATTGGGAAAACAAACACCTTTGCCCAACGGTTCTTGGAATTCATAAATTCCAACTCCCTAGACCAACTAATCCATAGTACCACCAGGGGTTCAAATATCCTAGACCTGGTCATTACCAAAATGGGAGATCGATGCTCCACACCAGTGGTCACCCCCTCGTTGGTCAGGTCTGACCACAAGCTAATCACCCTTGATGTCCATATCCCACCCCCCAGTAGGGAAACCTCCATAAAAAACTTCTCCAAAGCCAACTTCATGCTACTCAAGTCAGAAGTGACAAACTTCATGACACCCATGCAGATGGGAACTGGAAGTTCAACCGCTTAATCCTACACTAAGGCACTGTATGAGCACATCCACTCGTACATGAATCATGCCATTCCAAACAGAACCAAGACTGTCTTCTCCAAAAAAAGGAACCCAATCTGGTGGTCCTCTACCATAAACAAACTATACAACAGAAGGAAGAAATTGTTGCAGAAAAGAGGAAAATCCCAGGATGCAAAAAGCTCCCTTACCAGCCTCAGTAAGAAGCTGAGAATCCCTCATGAAATCCTCCAAAGCTAGTCATGAAAATAAAATTGCCAAAGATTCCAAGGACAGCCACAAGGCATTTTATAGTTTTGTCAAAAACCTAAATGGCAATGCTCAAATATGCTCTGAGCTACAACAGAATGGCATTAAATATACTGATCCCAAGGATATTTCCAGTATCCTGGCAGATCGATTTAATGCAAACATCACCCCCTCTCACCCCCTATAGGGCCCATCTCAATACCAAAAGATTGCCAAATTCCTGTACTCACGGCCACACAGGTAAAAAATGCACTCCCCAAAGCTAAGAATACAGCATCCATGGGACCAGACGACATCCCGGGCTGTGTATTACATGAACTACAAAATGAACTGGCACCTCACCTAACTGTCTATGTTTAATCATAGCCTCACCTCAGGCTTCATGCCCAATGAGTGGTGCACAGCTACAGTTATCCCACTCCACAAGGGGGGGATCCACCTTGGATCCCGGGAACTATCATCCCATCAGTCTGATGAGCCTGATCTGCAAAGCCATGGAACGCATTATCATGGAACTTATAAACAAAGACATCGGCAACCTTCAAACACTGGACCCCACACAGTTTGGTTTTGTAAAGGGCCAATCTTGTCTCCTCAACCTGATTGACTTCTTTGAGTCAGTCTCCAGAGCCGTCGATGAGGGTAAGGTGGTCCACACAGCCTATCTGGACCTCACCAAGGCCTTTAACACCATCCCCCACTCTGGAATCATAGATAAACTTACTAAGCTGGGCTTTAATCCCTACGTCACTCGGTGGGTTGCCAACTGGCTTACCGACAGAACCCACACTGTAAAAGTAGCCGACTCAAAATCCAGCTCCAGACAAGTGACAAGCAGAATACCTCAGGGTTCAGTCCTGGGACAGCTCTTGTTTGGCATCTACTTCTCTGAAGTACAGGCCAGCACTAATGTACTCTGGCTAACAAAGTTCGCAGATGACTGCAAACTGGGAGCTATTATTGAATCCCTAAATGATTTGGATATTCTACAAAAGGGCCTTACAGAAACAGATGCTTGGTGCCAGAGCCATGGGCTCAAGCTCAATGCCAAGAAATGTATAGTTATCCCCTTTGGGGAAAAAACATGTACCCATGAATTAGCACATACGTGGCAGTACGCTAAACACCAAAAGTGTGATAAGGGACTTAAGGACACAGGTGGACAGTGGTCTCACTTTCGATAACCACATAGCCACAACAGCCCTTCTATATATGGCACACCTCATCACTAAGGGCTTTTCATCCAGAAAAAAGGAGGCCATTGTCCCAATGTAGTCATCCCTCATTAGAGGGTACAATGCCCAGTTTGGTATGTACCTCACAAGACATTTGCAACAACTGGAAAGGCCACATAAATACCTCACTAAAGGAATCACAGGCCTAAAGCAGATGCCCAATGCTGACCGTCTAAAAAAAACTTCAGCTATACTCTGTCACATATCGCCTACTCAGAGGTGATCTCTGCTTAACATACAAGGCCATGTCAAACCCAGTGCTGTTGGACATGGTCCACGTAAAGAAACCCCAATCCCTCAGAGCCACATGCTCCAGGGATCTAAACCTGGTCATCACAATAAATAAAACATGCTGGAGGGATAGGTTCCTGACCCGGAAACTCCCCATACTCTGGAATAGACTGCCCATACATGTCAAGCTGAGTGCCTCTTTGGCCCTCTTCAAAAGGAACCTTGAGGATTGGATGGGAGATAGGAAATTCACCCCGGGGATCACGTCAGTTGCCCTGCTAGACGGAACTAAGGGAAATAAATATTCTGGGAAGAAATAGCCAGGGAATTGTTATGGCTAGGCTTGTATAGGCCCTAGGGCTGATAGCCTAGTACCAACCTATGAACCTATTTTAACATATTTTTTTATTCTCATCTATTTCAATCCATATTGCTAAATGGTCCAAAACCCCATTTCTACTACTTATTTTTCTGTTACAGTTTTCATAGTTTTAGATAAAAGAAAATCTATTTCTGTTTGAAATTTCCCTCTCTGATATATATTCTTACTTAGATTCCATAATTCTGAATTTCCACATTTTTTGCAATCCATTACCTTCTTAACTATTCTATATTTTTGCTTTTTACGTCATAAATCACAATTAAAAACTCATGTTATTATATCTATATTTACTATAACGTAATGTAATATATCTAGAAATTTCTCCCTATTTTATATAGCACATATGCATATTTTGCTGTTAATTTATATACTTTCCCTTCCCATCTACAGTCCACTACTATCAGTCTTCCTAATATAACTAATGTATAATGCAAAATGTTTATTCCTTTTCTGTACGATATAACAATCCCTTAACAATTTTCATTTCCCAAATTCCATATTATACCACTTGGCCATAATGTTTGTTTTCATTCTCCTTTATTTAAAACTCTAATATTTTCTAATACTATCAAATCTACATTATACTTATTATATTATTCTGTTGCTTCAATTTTTCTGACTATATTCTTAATACTGTTAACATTAATAGACAGAATTCAAAAATTATATGCCATATTTTTTAATCTACATTAAATTGTTTTGGTTATCCATTTCCTTTCTTTTTAACTTTCATTCCTAATTCCTGAAATCGTCTTTAACCCTTTTCCCAACTAAACTTTTCTTTTTAACTCCTTTCCAATTTATGTCCTCTTAATCACTGACTACTCTTCCACATTACCTTTCCCCTTCCCCTTTATGTGTATTATCTATGCTCTCCTGGATTTATATCACTGCTTTCCCTTTTTCTTTCTGTTGTTCTTGCTGTAATATTTCTTTTTCATTTACATTTTGTTATTCAACATCAAATTTTAATCTCCTCACCTTCTCACAAACCATCCATATATATCCTGTTTGCTTACACTTGTAACGCTCATTTTTTAATAATTTTTAGCATCATGACCAGTTTCCCCTACATAAATGACCTATTTTTTTCACAGTTATTTACAAAGTGTCCTTCCTTTCCACAGAAAAAAATGTTCTCAGTTGTCCCAATGCTTAATAATAGCTCTGTCCATCAACATTAATCATACTTGGAATATGTACAGTTTTACCATTCTCAAAATCACATTACAGTCCCAAAATCCTGTCCAAAGTCCTCTGTTATCAGTATCTTTTGAAATGTCCTTCACTTCATTGCAGATGTTCTTTAATAAATATTTTTGCAGTCTCTCGTAGTTTCTGTTCAGAATTATATTTAACTTTTTTCTGCATTTCTCAGAAGAAAGTCTTTACAATGTATTTACTTCATGGATATATATTTTTCTCTCTCTCTCCACACTCTTTCAAAAAGTTTCTGTAGTCTCAGCAGTCTCAAAGAAAATATCACAATAAGTCTCTTTTTAATTAAAGTAAAAGTTCTTAACTTCTGTGCCTTTACACCTAAGGGCACATCTATCTTGTCCCAAATTTCACACCTATCCATTTCTACCTTTTCTTTACTTTGGATTCTTACTACATATGTCTTCTTTTCTGACTCTTCCATCTTCTTTTTCTCCCTTCTGCTTCCTTTTGTATTCCTACTGACTCTGCAAATGATTTATTTTGCTGCTCTTCTACTCTATTTAATTTTATTGTTTCGTCCCACGATACTTCTTTTCCCACCTCTGGTTCACTTTATTCTAATAAGTTCTCCAGTATATCATCCTGCAACCCTATCGACTGGAGGCTTGTAATTATTTCTTTCACTCCTTTTGACTCTTCGAAAAGCTCTCACTGAAAGATTTCTTCTGAATCCTCTATCCAATCTCTTTTTCTTTCCTCTTTAATGACTCTCCTTCTACAGCAGTAAACATCTCTACAGAGTCAGAATCCACCTCGACTCCATTTTCTTCAGATCCCATTTTTGCATGTTGTTCTCCCAGCTACCACTGCGCTAGGAGTGGAATGGACACTTCACACTCAATGGAAGCACACACCTCAAGTGTTGTAGTGAGTAGGGAAGTACCCCACTGCCCTTGCCAAAATTTCCCTTAGTAGTATAAGTACTACGTTGGGTCTCTCCTGAAAAGAGGCTACTAGCTTAGTAGGATTAACCTGGTCAACAAAGGATAAATAAATAAAAATAAAACAGATGTGTTGATATTGGATTGCTTATTGTCTCAGTCTTGCTGACATTGCTGCTGTAGAAGCTGTTAAGGACTGGAGTTAGACACCTCCTGTTCAACTGCTGAGTTGTCCTCTTCGGGCAAGGAAGGCCACTCTTGTCAGTTTTGGAGGAGGAAGCATATGATACTTTACCGTGAAGTTGACCTAAGGTGTCTGATTCCTGGGCATAAGTCCCATCTTTGGCTTAATCTTTTTCTGGGAAATCTTGTCAGAAGAGAAAGCGGAAAGTTAGGCATATGTCTTCTGTTTCACATTTTGTACCTTTAATTAATTAACTTCTGATTTCTCACTGAGTTTTAAAAGATAATTATTTCCCTCTTTTTTCAGATACTGACTCCCAGTGTGAAGGACAGGAATTAGACTGGGATTGTTTTTATTCAATGCTTATGCCACATGAAGGGGAATTTGATTCTGAAGAAAGTTTTTACTCAACTTACTCTCATACAGTGTTATCTTTTCCTGAAACTGTAGTCAGAATGAAAGAATTGTTTCATTCAGAGGAAAGAGAAATGCTAGTTATCCCAGAAGAAATATTGTAACTTATTGCAGCTGGATTTTCCTCAGTCTGCAGCTGTTCCTCCCGTCTTACAAGCATCTGAGGAGATTTTCTTGACAGCCTGTAGCATGCCTGACAGTCAACTTCCTGCTCTTAAGAGTCTGAATTATAAAGCTCCCTTGTATTGACATATTGATTTTGTAATCCCAAGTCAGACCCTGCAGTCATTTATCTGGCAAAACCATCTGTCACCAAGAGTAATGTGAATGCTAACCCTATTCCAAAGATGGAAAAGCATATAATAGATTTGAGAATAATGTGTATTCTTCTCTTACTTAAGCCGTTGGAATTCTAAATTGTCAGATTCGCATGTCAGAAATATCTGAGTGCTTCTTTTGAAAAAAAATGAGGAAGTTAAGTGCTAATCACAAACCTTTCTGAATTCATTAATGGCTTCTGTTTCACAGGTGACCAAACACACACTGAAAATGTTCTTGTGACTCTGCTGATGCTGGATCAGTGATGAGAAGGTTTGCTTGGTTGTAGTCGCAAAATTTATCAGGGAAAAAGAAACTCTGAAATCTTGAATTCTTCACTTGATAGGGAGGTATTGGTTAGCATCTCTTGCTAAGGTTTATAAAACGTTTGATTCAGGAGAAGTTAATTCAGGGAGTCACGTAGATTTTTCAATGCTCCTTTCCAAAGTTTAATAGGACTCTTTGTTCCATTTCAGGGTGTGTGTGTGTGTGTGTGTGTGTGTGTGTGTGTGTGTGTGTGTGTGTGTGTGTGTGTGTGTGTTGGCGTATGTGTGTGCGGGCATGTGTGTATGTGGGCATGTGTGTGTTTATAACAGCAAAGTAAAAGCAAACAAGATTTCAAAAAGCAGTGACAAGGAGGCTCAAAAAAGGAGGTGAAGCCTCCCAGAGCTAATAGCAGTCCATAAAGGCATGCCATCTGTATGCAGTTTAATGTTTTTTTCCCCTTCACACCTTGGCAACCCATTAACTCTTGTATAACATTTAGATCTTCATTTCCTCATTGGCATCCGATAACCTTGGAAAAATAGGTGCTGAGAATCATTCAGCAAGATTACAGTTGGCAGTGGGAGCTCCTTCCTCCTTTCCTCAAACCAAACTTCTCTGTTTCCTCCAGTCATGGAGCAAATGCTGTCACTGTGGGACCTAGAGCCATTTCCGCAGAACAAGCAGTTAAAGGATTTTATTTGGGAATCTTTCTGGTGCCAAAGGAAACTAGGAGCATGGAGACCAGTCCTAGACCTTTCTTTGCTGAACTTTCCCATCAAGGTTCAAGATGCTTTAGCCTTCAGTTTCTGTTACCACCCTCATTCCACCTCTCATTTTTTGGTACTGTAGATTGAAAAGATGCTAATTGTCACATCTCAGCACTCAAAGACTTCAGATTTTTTTTTTAAGATTTTTCTGTTTGACTTGTGTGTTCAGTTTTCTGTCTTACCCTTTGGACTGTGTCTACAGCTCCTAGAATGTTTACAAAGTGTCTGGCACCATTAATACCTTATTGCAGGTTGCAGGGCATTCACATATTTTCATATTTAAATGGTTGTCTTATATTTGGCGACTGTTTTACAAAATGTCAGGAATGTTTGCCCTGGGTAAAGGATCTCATTCTCAGTCTAGGGTTCCAGGTGAACATACAGAAATCTTCATTGATTTGTACTAGAAAGTTATGTATGGATACGTGGAAGAAAAATTAAGAACAGAATTAAGAACCAGGACCCTGTTAATGTCCAGCTGCCTTTGGTTTTACAGTATTCGTGTGAGTTATTATCCTTCGGCTTTTCTTACTCTTTCATCAAGATTCACTTATCGGCTACCTCTTCTTGTTTGCTCATTCTACTCTGCTTCAAGTTAGATAGTTTCTGAAAGGGGTTCTGTATGTCAGTCCTCCTAGAAAATAGGTGGCTCCTTCTTGGGATCTCAGTTTTGTCCTAGGGAAGCTTGCATTTATTTCCATTTGAGCTAGCTCATCAGGCTGAATTGAAGATGTTCATCGTGTTTCACTGTTGCAGTCATTACACTTGGGTTATCCTGCTGGCAGGCTACCCGCAGTCGGCCTGAATTCCAAAGTCTTGGTCTGGCGTCGGTTGCTGTTGCCTTTTCCCTGACGTCAGTGCGCCAGGAGTATAAAAGATGCAGCCAACGCCATTTTCTCCAGTCTTTCTTGCCGCGCTGTGCCCGAAGCAAAAGCAGTTCGCAAGTGCTGGTCGGCCGACTCCTGAGATTTTCAAAGACAAATTTCAGATCCAAAGTCTTCATTAAAGCTAAGTACCCCGTTGGGGAAACTTTTTTCTTGCTCCAGACCGATGTCAGAAAAAGTTAACAATTGTATTTCTTGTGGGAAGCAAATACCTCATAAGGATTTTCATTCTTACTGTATTCCTTGCCTAGGCCCTGATCACAACATTGCTAGCTGTCGGTTTTGCGCTAGATTTAACCAACGCACTATTATGCGTAGGTACGATTTTGCCTTTCATTATTTTGGCTGCAGATTCAATTATATAATGCCGTTAGAACAGCCGACAACCGGAGTTTACAAAAAGCGCAAGGAAAAAGAAAAGGACAGGCATCCGAGGTCCAAAACCGATGACGAGGCTACCGTTAAGCCAGTCGCCGGTTCGCTGGTTCTCAGTGAGGCACTTTTGCAGCCCCTGACACCTGCTGCCTCAGAGCCACAGGCCATTGCCAAGTCCCACGTGGAGCCAACTAGGCCTCTGGATACTCAAGGTATTGGACACTTGGAAGCTATCCCCTCAGATGGGTCTGGAGCCACTGAGCAGGCATCGGCTTCTGAGGGTGTTTTCAGACCTGCACAGTTATATGTTAAGCCAACCTCAGCTTCAAAGACAAAGACCAAAGCAGCTCTAAAGACAAAGAAACAAGTACAGCTTTCTCCTGGACAGACTTCCATGCCTAAAAAACAGATGCTCAAAATGGCCGAAGACCTAATTACCTTGATCAGGGGTTCCCATCCCCCTCCTGATAAGAGGCCTAGGCAAGAGACAGAATGTGAATCTTCTGATCAGGTTTCCATTTCCTCTGACTCCTCCTCTGAGCAGGAATACTCTCTTCCTCCCTATGAGGATTCTGATGCTGAAGAATCTATCCCTTCAGCCTCTCCTCCTGAGGATTATTCTTTTGGGGAAACCCTGCATACCATGAGGGAGCATTTCTACAGAGAGCCAAGACCACTCCGAATCAAAGAAAAGGCTTAGAGAGTTTATTTTACTACCACAGCACAGGCCTCTTGCTATCCCCCCCCCCTGTGTTAGACATTGTGGATGATGTATTTTTGCAGTCCAGCCTTTCTCCTGACTCTTTACCCCCTGCCCCTGTTAAACCAGACAGATACTACAGGGTTTTGGATTCACATAAATTTCTTTATAAAAATCCTGCTGTTGCTGACCCCAAAACCATTTCTCAGGGTCCCAAAGGGGTCAAGGCTTCCACTGCAAAAAACCCTATCCCCTCTGATAGGGATTCAAGGGCAGTAGACAGATGGGGGAAAAAGATTTACACTTCTGCTACTTTGGCTGTGAGGGCTTTAAACTGTCAATTTCATATGCTTAAATATCAGCAATATTTAATGTCACTGCTTAAACAGAAAATGTTGACTAATTCTGATTGTGCAGAAAATAAGGAAATGCAGGATTTATTGCATGCAACTGAACAAGTAGGAAAGCTACATTGCAATTTGGTTTTGATTCCCTGGAGGCCTCTTGCAGGGCCGCAGTTACGGGTTCTGTCATTAGGAGACATGCTTGGTTAAAGGAACAGAATCTGCCTGATCATATTAAAGCAAAATTATTAGATGCTCCATTACAGCATGATACTTTGTTTGGTGTTAAAGCAGAGTAGGTGTTGAAGAAAATGGAGGACAAAGCGAAATCTATACAAGCAGTAAAAGATTTCTTACATGTACAGCCACCCAGATTTAGCAGGAACTGGCCTACAAAAAATTGGTCCTTTCCAGTGTCAGACAGGCCACAAAGAGGCAGGTGCAGACACCCCAGAGGCAGATCCCAGCCCCAGGGCTCATACAGGCCTAAACAGTGGGGCGTTTCTACCTCCAAAAGCGGAGAAGACAAATCACAGCCATACAGGAAACAGTCCCAATGACTTCCCTCTGCCAGCACCAAGCACTTAACTTTTGACAGCCCCCTTAGGGGGAAAGCTAGCACTTTTTTTTCTCAGAATTGGCACAGGATCACCCAGGACAAATGGGTATTGAATATAGTGTCCCAGGGCTACAGGTTCCACTTTCACAACCTGCCAAGGGCATAAGGTATGCCAGACCTGCCACACAATCAATGGGCAGAGGCTCAAAAACAAGTTTCATCCCTCATGGACATGAGGGCCATTCAGCAAGTACCACAGCAAGAGCAGGGACAAGGATATTTTACTCAAGACATTTCTTGGTACCCAGAAAGGACAAAGCCTGGAGACCAATACTGGACCTGTCTATTCTAAATACTTTTCTGGACGTTCCAAAATTCAGAATGTTGACTCTGCAGCAGCTTCTGCCCATGCTGGGCAAGACGGCTTGGCTTGTAACTTTGGACCTAAAAGAGGCTTACCTGCATGTACCAGTCAGACAGTCTTGCAGAAGATACCTCAGATTCATAGCTGGCTCAATGCACTACCAATTCTCTGCACTGCCCTTTGGCTTATCTACTGCGCCCAGGGTCTTCACAAAATGCCTGGTTCCAGTAATTGCATTTTGCAGACAAAGAGGAATTCAAATATATCCTTACTTGGGACGACTGCCTTATTCAAGCAGAGAACAAGGACATTCTACTAAAACATCTGGCATTTGTAAAAAGATTATTAGTTTGCCTAGGGTACACAGTAAACGAAAAGAAATCAAAACTAGTACCCTCTCAAGAGATATTATTCCTGGGTGCAAGCTTAAATACAGCTGCCCAGATGGCTTCTCACGCCAGACAAACAAAGGCAACTGACCTCTTACTTCAAAATGTTGACAACAAAGACCCAGTTGACTGCAAGAAAAATTCTGCAGGTTTTGGGCCTCATGGCATCCTGCATTCTACTAATTCCATATGCCAGACTGCATATGAGGAAACTACAATGGTATCCAAACAGTGTTTGGACTCAACATTTCCACAGCCTGGAAACATTAATTACCCTCCTTCCTTGCCTGCAACAGGAGTTTCGATGGTGGGCGCTGGTCTGTCACCACAACAAGGGACAGCCATTCAGCCAACCCACAGCCAAACAGGCAATTACAACAGATGCATCAGATTATGCCTGGGGGGCCCACATGGCAGGAAAATGTATTCAGGGTGCATGGCCCACAAGCCAAAGGCATCTTCAATTCAATCAAAAAGAGATGTTGGCTGTTCAAAATGCCCTGACAGCTTTCAAGGATCTACTCCATCCAGGACAACTACTGATTAGGATGGACAATGCTACAGTCATGTGGTACACAAACAAGCAGGGAGGCACACATTCTTAGCCCCTCTGCAGACAAGCCATGACTTTGTGGGACACAGCATTGACTTATCAAGTACACCTCCAAGCACAATTCCTGCCAGGAAAGATAAATACTCTGGCAGACGAATTAAGCAGGAACCTCACGGATCCCCACAAGTGGAAACTGGATCCACAAGTCTACAGCATGATAACAAAGGAATGGGGATGCCCAGACATAGATCTATTTGTCTCCCCCCACAACTGCCAACTATAGAGATTCTGCACAAGGACTTATCACAAGCAAGCTTGGAAAGTGGATGCTCTATCATTCAGCTGGGAAACTATAACAGTTTATGCCTTTCCTCCTCTGCCTCTCCTCCCCAAGGTACTCCTAAAGGTCAGACAAGAGAAGCCAAAAATGATTCTAATTGCCCCAGACTGGCCCCGCCAGCACTGGTACCCAATCTTAAAGAGCTTGTCTCAAGGCCCAGCCTGGACATTACCTCTAATTCCTCACTTACTGACCCTACCTCTAATTCCTCACTTACTGACCCAACAAAACATCAGATCCTGCGCAGCCAACTCAGGACCCTAAATCTGGCAGCATGGCGGATAATGTAGTCATTCAGAACACACCTCTCTCTAAAGCAGTAATGGATGTTGTTTTGGAGGCCAGGAGGCCCAGTACCAGAAAACGTTATGCAGAAAAATGGAAGAGATTCTGTGTTTGGAACCAGGCACAAAGGATTGACACGTTTGTACCAAATATTCCTCAGATTTTGCAATACCTAACTGAGATGCTGGACAAAGGCCTATCCTTTTCATCAATTAAAATCCATGCCTCTGCCATTTCAGCTCATTACAATACGGAACCACCTATTTTTTCTCATCCATTGCTAAGGCAGTACCTCAGAGGGGCCAAAAATATAAGACCCCCAAGGAGAGCACCAATACCTGCATGGGACCTCAACTATGTCTTGGAAAAACTCACACTACCGCCTTTGAGCCAGCCAATACAGCTGAGATAAAATTTTTATCATGGAAAACAACTCTCCTCCTAGCAATAACCTCTGCAAGACTAGTCTCAGAGTTACAGGCAGTCATGGCTGTGGAACATTTTATCATTTGCCATCCAGACGGGGTTTCTCTGAGTACGAACCTGACTTTTATGCCTAAGATAGTGTCCAGTGTGGCCCTTAAGCAAAATATTCATTTGTCTACCTTCTATCCAAACCCACAGAATAAGGGTGAGAGACTCCTACATTCTTTGGACATACACAGACAGCTACGCTTCTACTTGGACAGAACTAAAGCTTTCAGAAAGACTGAGCAACTCTTAGTGGCATGTGCTGCAGGATCACAAGGAAAAGCTATCTCTAAGCAGACTATTTCAAAATGGATAGGCCACTGCATTCGTTTCTGCTATGCACTACATGGCAAATCAGTGCCTAAGGGCATTAGACCACATTCAACCAGAGCAGCAGCCTTCCTCAGAGGAGTACCAACCAAAGACATTTTAGAGGCTGCAACTTGGAGTTCAGTGCACACTTTTACCATGCACTACCACTTACCTCTTTACTCTAAATCCAGAGCAGGCTTTGCCACTGCAGTTCTGCAGGGCCTTTTAGCCCCTCCTAATCCTATTTAGATCCAGCCACCCAACCTCAGCTTTGGGATTCAACCCAAGAGTAATGACTGCAACAGTGAAACATGATGAACATAGTACAGTTGTGTATCTACCATAAATGTAGATGTTCGAGTGTATTCACTGTTGCAATCCAGGTTACCCACCCACCATCCCCCTTTCTTTCCTGGAACTTATCTGTACTTCTCTATTCTATACAACCTATGTGGTGTATTTGCTGTTAGATAAAGGAAATATTTACTTTAGTGCATGCATATTTATTGGCATAATTTTTAGCCTACCATTGTGGGGGCACCTGACATCTGGGGCAAGAAAACCTGAAGAAAATGGCGTCTGCTGCATCTTTTATACCCCTGGAGCACTGACGTCAGGGAAGAGGTGACAGCAACCGACGCCGGAACAAGACTTTGGATTTCAGGCCGACTGCGGGTAGCCTGCCAGCAGGATAACCCAAGCCTAATGACTGCAACAGTGAATACACTCGAACATCCACATTTATGGTAGGTACACAACTGTACTTTCTTAACTTAGAAGAGAGTGTTACTAACCTTGCAGAGGTCAGAATAATGAGTATCTGAGTTACAAGCTCTTATGGTGAGTCAGCCATATGCCTAAAGTGGTTTTAGAGTTTGCTTTGAGTCAAGCTACTCCTCTATCTCAAAATAGAAATACAAACAGCTTAAAGCAAGGCAGGTGCAGATATGAGGAGAACCAAACAAGTGAAAAACTGCACCAAGCTGAAACACCAAAAAATTTATTTAAGAAATAAAACAAAAAAGGTGAGCTCTTTCACGGCAAAACGTGTCGCTTCATCAGACAAAATATAAATAAAAATGAAGCCAATATTTATAGTGTAGTTAGCAATCAGCTGACACTTTAAGGTCACAAAACAAACATGTGACCTTAAGTGTCAGCTGATTGCTAACTACACTATAAATATTGGCTTCATTTTTATTTTTTTGTGTCTGATAAAGCGACACGTTTTGTCGCGAAAGCGCTCACTTTTTTGTTTTATTTCTTAAATAAATTTTTGGTGTCATCTTGGTGCAGTTTTTCACTTGTTTGGTACTCTCCCTGTCTTTTTCCAGATCCAAAAATAAGGGAGAAAAATGTTTACATTTTGTGAATGTCCATTGGCAACTCAACCTTTTATTGGAAAATTTGACAATGAGTGTATGTTAATAGTTGTATCATGCCATTGATTTCTTTTATTTTTACAATGACAAGTCACTTCAAGGGAAGGTCAGGACCCATTCTACCCTGGCCTTGGCTTCTCTTTTTGGAAGGGATGGACTTGAACTATTCTAGAGGCAGGAGCTTGGTCCTCTGTGCATACCTTTACAAAACATTGCAAGTTAGATTATTTTTCCAGGTCCAGAGAAGTTTTGCTAGGACTGTTTTCCAGTTGCATCTGGACTCTGGCCCTTTTCTCTTCCCTTTTTTTTTTTCTAAGCTCTGGTAGTCAACCCATACAACTTAGGCTACTGCAGCAGTGATCAAATGATGAACATAGAGTACAGTTGCATAGGTTAACCAGTTACATAGGTTAACTTACCTTAAGAGTCGATGTTTGACTAGATCACTGTTGTGGTAGGAACACCCTCCCTCCATCCCCCTTTTTATGTTTTTTGCCAGGGTGTGGATATTTTTATTTACTTTTATTTCTACCGTATATTTAAAAGACAGGGCTCTAGCCTCCCTTACTGTAAAGCAAGAAAACCCTGAAAGTTTGGATCCTGAACCACTGACTTTATGTGACTCTCCCTAAGCCTTTCAGTGGTGAGAGCATGTGGAAGGTGCACTAAAGCTTTGGATTCTGGATTGTGGTTGTATTCCGGGCAGTATGTAGTGATTTACTGTTGTGGTAGGTTACTTTACACAACTGTGTTTTATATCCACTGCTTAAGCCATGGTAAGGTGCTTATTCAGTTTGTAGCTTGCCTAGATCCTATCAAGGTTTTCCATGGAGAAGTAGTTAACAGTAAGCAGAACTTAATGATTAGGAATGGCTAGGTTTCACATCAAACTTAAAAACTGCCACGTTACAAGGGAAGTCGAAAATTAAACTTCAGCTGTATCAAGAGTGTAGAGGTTTCTGTGGTCATCTGTCTGTTTTAGACAAGATATTAAAGCGGTGTCTACTTTTTGTTATTTTGCCATTCTGACAACCCATTTCCAGCAACATCAACTGAACATGGAGAGAACATAAGTTAATGTTAAGTTGCCTATCTCTCCTTCATTCTTGCTGGATGGGTTCAGAGCCGATCCTCGGCTCTGACTCGGCCTTTTACTAAAGCTCGAGAGCTATTTACCGGCTCGAGGCCTCCCCTTATCCCACAATGCTAGGCGTCAGATATCCAGATCTCGTTTGCCGCTTCAGCTACGAGGTTGCGTTGTTTTACCGGCTCCAGGTCGTATAATTCTTTATTGTATTTTTTGCTACCAGTATTGTGTAATATTTAGTTATTCTTCCCTGTTAGTTTAATTAGATTGTGTACCCCTTTAGATCCCACTTAGAAACTCTTTTTTCAGTTGTTACAGAGTTTTCTTCAAACCCCCTCCCCCCTTTTAGGGTAGTGTTAGGCCTAGTTAGCTGCCTTTTTCTAGTCTTATAGTCATCTTTTATAATATATATATATAGATATATATATTTTTTTGTTAGTGATAACTGTTGTGGTTTTAGTGGTATTGTTACTGTTAGTTTTACCTAGTGTGTGTGTGTGTGTGTGTGTGTGTGTGTGTGTGTGTGTGTGTGTGTGTGTGTATTGTTTTAAGCACTAGTTAACTTTCCTTGGTATCTCTTCTGTAATATGTCTAAAGATACCAAGGTCTCTGGCTTCAAGAAGTGTGACTCGTGCTGTCAGAAGATGTCTCTGACAGACGGTCACACTTCTTGTGTTTATTGCTTGGGCCCCCTACACTTGCAGGACTCTTGTTCGGTCTGTCATGCCTTCAGTCCGAGAGTCCTGCAGGAGTGTAGGAATAAGCTCATTTTGAGGGGCTTGTTAAAGCCAGAAGGATCCCCGGCCAAGCCTTCATCGGGGAAATCCTTAAAGCCCGCCAAACCGTCGGCTCCCTGTGTGGAGCCGACGCCGAGCGGAGCTTCTGCCTCCTCGTCGGTTCCGGCTGGAACCGACACTTCAAGACCTCAATTGGCTCCGACATTGCTATCGGAGCCTTCTCTGAGCCGAAAGCATTCGAGGTCTCCCTCGTTAGAGTCCATTCGTTCGGCTCCCAAGTCTCCATTACTCAAATTGGAGCGGAGCCATAGATCCCATTCCTCTCGGTCCTCCAGGCTATCTGATCATGACTTGGAGAGGGTGGTCAGTAGGCTCCTTAAGTCGCAGGCACTGGCCAAAATGTTGACTAGCCCTTCTCCACAGACTGTGGCTATCCCTGTGTCTTCAACAGTTTCTCCTCTGACTCTACCACTGTGTTCGGAGCCGGAGCTTTTTGGGACTCGAATTGTCAGAACGTCGGAACCGATACCACACCTTTCGGCTCCCTCGTCGGCTCCGATCTCTTCAGTGGTTCCGTCCTTGGAGGGATCCGGGTGCCGAGACTCCCTCGTCGGCTCCGAGTGGCATCTGACCCTTGTCCGACCCCATTCTCCCTCTCGGGGCCTCGACGCAGGTGAGCTCGGCCCCGACATCGACCTCGGAGCCATCCCTCTCGGTGCCGGGAGGGGTTCATGTCTCTTCGGAGTGGGGACCCTCTTCTCTGCCTGATAGGGGCACCTTTGAGGTCATGAGGAGCATGCTGACTCCGGTGTCGGCTCCGCGATCAACCCCTTTGGCTCCTCCCCCTATGGTGCCTGCGTCGGTCTCTGTCCACCCTCCTGACCCCAAGCCTGGAGAACAGGCGCTCCAGGTAGCCCCATTGGGTGTATCTTCCTCTTTCGAGGCCTCCTCTGATCGTTCAGAGGAGCCCCCTCAGAAGAGAAAATGTAAGAAGAAACATGTTGACTCCCCCAAGTCAGTCACCTCAGACACCGACTTGGAGGATTCGGAAGGATCCCCAAGGTCCCCCTCTGAGGATGTCTCCTTCTCAGACATCCTTGAGATCCTTAGGCAGAGAGGGAACTGGACTGCCCTTAACCCTTCCGAGGACAAGTCGGTGTACCTGGATGCGTTTGGTTCTTGCCCTTCCACCTCCTGGGTGTCTCCACCTTTCGACCCGCTCATAGAAGTGGTGGCTCGGAAGGCGTGGACGGCCCCAGACACAGTGGAACCAACTCCCCGCAGGCCCACAAAATTCATTACAGCCCCATCCGACAAACACGTTTCTTACAAAGTGTCCCTGTTGATGCCATGGTGGTTGCAGCAGCCACTAAGAAGGAGTTGGCTGACCCTTCTGTACCTGTCCATCCACCTAATAAAGAATCTAGGACAATGGACAGGTACGGGAAGCGGATGTTTTCTTCAGCGACCTTTTCCATGCGGTCGCTGAGCTATCTGTGCCATTTCACCCGCCTTCAAAGGGATCTTCTTAAGGAACTGGGTGATACCCTTCAGGATCCATCTGCTGCGGGGTCTCAGGAAAAGATTAACTCCCAGCTGGCGACCCTTAACTCTATAGTCAACTCCTCCATGTGGCTCATTTCTTATGCAGCCGATGGGGCGAGTAGGGCCGCAGGCACAGGCGTGGCTTTGAGAAGACATGCCTGGATGCGGTTATGTAACTTTGCTGACCCCTTTAAGGCGTCCTTCACCAATACACCCTTTGATGGTTCGGCTTTGTTTGGACCTCAGGTGAAGTATACCCTTACCAGGTGTGAGCAGTAAGGCAAGACTCTCTCTGCCGTGGGAGTTCGTTTTTCTACTCCCTCTAGACCATACCCTAAAGGTCAGAAGAGTGGAAAAATGTGGTTTCGCAAACCCCAGGGAGCCGTGCCTGACACACGTGGCGAGTTTCCCTCCAGGGACAGAGGAGGGAACAACAATAGACACCACCCAAGGGGCAGAGGGGGTCTGCAAAGTCAGGGTAGCAGGGAAGCTTTCTCTGACAAACCCTTTCAGCACCCCTGAGGGGCTGCCCGACTGTCCACCCTCGGAGGCAGTCGGGGGAAGATTGTCACTGTACCCAGAAGCCTGACGACTCCTCACACAAGACAAATGGGTACAGTCTATCATATCTGAGGGTTACAAACTCTTTTGTCCACACCCCCGTGCAAACAAACAGATCCCTTCCAGATGTTCCACCCGATCTAAGGGAACAAGCAGTACTAGAAATTTCAAAACTGCTAGAAAAAAAGAGCCATCCAGCCAGTCTCAGCAGACCAGCAAGGATCTGGGATTTACTCCAAGTTCTTTTTGGTACCAAAAAAAACAGAGGACTGGAGACCCATTTTGGATCTGAGCAGGTTAAACAAGTCTGTTCAAAGAACGAAGTACCGGATGGTCACGCTTCAGTCCATTCTACCCTTTTTGGGTCCGGACAACTGGATGTGCTCCATAGACCTTCAGGATGCGTACTACCATATCAGAATGAACAGACGCTCCAGGAGGTTTCTCCGCTTCCGGCTGGGAGCCAGTCACTATCAGTTCAGAGCCCTGCCCTTTGGTCTCACCACAGCCCCCAGGGTGTTCACCAAATGCATGGCAGTGATTACGACTCACCTGAGATGGCGAGGATTCCAGGTGTTTCCATATCTAGACGACTGGCTCCTAACTGCTTCCACCAGGCATCAGCTAATCCGAGCCAGGGATTATACCATCCAAACTTGCTCCGAGCTAGGTATCTCTATAAACTTCGAAAAGTCTGCATTGTCGCCTTGTCAATCTATAACCTTTATAGGCGCCATATTAAATACAAAAGAACTGTCGGCAAAACTTCCATTAGAAAGAGTATTAGACATTCGCCGACATGTTTAAACGTTACTACAGTGCAAGAGAATTCAGGCCAGATTTGTACTGAAAACCTTGGGTCTCATGGCAGCAGCAATCACATTACTTCCCCTGGCTCGTTTTCACATGCGGATTCTTCAATGGATGCTTTTTACCCAATGGTCCTTTCAACAGCTTCCGATGTCTCACAACATAATAATCACCCAATCATGCAAAGACCACCTTTCTTGGTGGATGGTCTCCCCTCAAGTTTTTCAGGGCAGACGGTTTGTCCTTCCTCCTCCGGTTGCCACTGTGACAATGGATGCTTCCCTGATCGGGTGGGGGTGGGGTATTTTCAGGGCAGGACTGTCCAGGGCACTTGGCAACCCCTAGAGTAGCATCTGCACATAAATGTCTTTGAAATGAGAGCGGTACTTTTAGCGTTGCAAGCTTTTCAGGACTCTCTACCTACCGGGACTATTGCAGTTCAGATGGACAATATGTCAGTAGTGTGGTACATCAACAAGCAGGGCAGAACGAGGTCCTATCCCTTATGTCGAGAAGCACTCAGACTCTGGCAGTGGGCGATCTCCTCTCAATGGTTTCTGATAGCAACGCACATCCCCGGGAAGTCCAACGTCATAGCGGACAGGCTAAGCAGAGCAATCCTTATGCCTCATGAGTGGTCTCTCAATCAGTTAGTAGCGGACAAAATTTTCTGCAGATGGGGTCAATCTTGCTGCGACCTTTTTGCATCCCCTCTCAACAGTAAGTGCAGCGACTTCTTCACTCTCTTCCCCCTCCCAGGCCATTCCCCTAGAGACGCTCTAGTTCACGATTGGCCCCGGGGTCTTCTCTCTGCATTCCCTCCTTTTCCCTTAATTCCAAAACTGATTCAGAAAGTGACCGCTTTGGGATCCAGGATGATCCTCATTGCTCTTTACTGGCCTCGACAAATTTGGTTCCCATTCCTGCATCGTCACCTGCTGGAGCAGCCCTGGAATCTGGACCCAGTGCCAGACCTCTTGATCCATCATTCAGGCGGGCTGCACCAATCCCTTCACTCTCTCAACCTCACAGCTTGGTTGCTCCACTTCCAACCTTAGCTAGGCTTCCACATATTTCTCAGCCAGTGCGTGAAATCATACTTTCTTCGCACAAATCTTCTACTAGGAAGACTTATGCTAGTAAGTGGAAACGTTTTTATTTCTGGGCAGAGGCTAGAAAGATAGACCCTTTTACAGCCTCTGTCCATAATGTTTTAGATTTTTTGGCGGAACTTTTTCGAGCAGGTTCCTCATCTGCCACCATTAGGGTCCAATTGGCTGCTATCGCAAATTTTCACGTTGGCCTATCAGAGTCCAGTATCATGTCCCACAAACTTTGTAAGGCCTTTCTTAAGGGGACTATTTTACTTAGACCCCCGGGTAAAGATCCCCCTCCCTCCGTGGGATTTGAACTTGATATTAACTTCTTTGATTCTCCCTCCTTTTGAACCTGCGGCTTCTTGTTCCTTAAAGTTACTCTCCTGGAAGACTCTCTTCTTAGTAGCCATCAACTCAGTCAGAAGAGTATCGGAACTTCAAGCCCTTTGTATTTGTCCTCCTTATGTTATTTTTCACAAAGATAGAGTTTCACTCAGGACTAATCCTTCCTTTTTACCCAAAATACCCTCAGAGACAAATCTCAATCAGGCTATTAATCTTCCTGTCTTTTTTCCTAATTATTCAAACAGAGCTGAACAAAAGTTACACTATTTGGACGGTCACAGGCAGCTACATTTTTATTTGAATAGGACCAAACAGACAAGAAAATCAGATCAACTCTTCCTGTCCTATGCTGAGGGCCTGCCAGTTTCTAAGGTAACCTTGTCCAGGTGGCGGGCCTCTATTATTACCTTGATCTACCAACTGAGACATAAAGAACTCCCTACAAAACCAAAAGCTCATTCCACCAGAGCATTGGCTACGTCAGTAGCTTTTCAGGCTAGACTTCGAATGGAATCTATTTGTGCTGCAGCCACATGGGCCACTCCTCATACCTTCATTTCGCATTACAAGTTGGATATGGCCTCCAGGAGTCAAGCTGATTTTGGTTCCACTGTGCTCAAGAGTCTGTTTCAATGAGCCACCCAGGGCTAAGGTGCTAGGGACACTGTCCCATCCAGCAAGAATGAAGGCGAGATAGACAACTTAACATTAAGAAGTTATGTACCTACCATAACGTTCCATGTTAGTTGTCTTCATCTCACCTTCTTTCTTCCCTAGCCTGGTTCCTATGGTTTTTTTTTTTAGGTTACGTCCTCCTCTGTTTGTAGCACTGTAGGTAAACCTTGTGGTGGGAACAGGTGTTTTTTCCATGGTGTTAGCTCTACCAAACGAGATCTGGATATCTGACGCCTAGCATTGTGGGATAAGGGGAGGCCTCGAGCCGGTAAATAGCTCTCAAGCTTTAGTAAAAGGCCGAGTTGGAGCTGAGGATCGGCTCCAAACCCATCCAGCAAGAAAGAAGGTGAGATGAAGACAACTAACATGGAACGTTATGGTAGGTGCTTAACTTCTCATTCTTTTACTTGTCTCACCAATAACACTTTCTTTTTGTTATCCTGTTTATTTTGTCTAGTGTATCATGGTGTTTATTTTCCTGATCACTGGTTGAAAGGGTGTTTGAATTGAATCAATAGTCTGGGATATTCTGTGTTTGGGGGGCTGCTGTGTATCTGGTGGCTTGTACACATGTACAGAGATTTAGTTCTTATAGCATGGTTCTACTTTAGTAAAGTTGCCTTGTATTTGTACTGTACATAGATTCTGAAGAGAGGCACTTCTTCCATTGCCTACTCTGAGTGTTAATACAGGGGCACAGGTAGAATGCTGTATCTGTAGTAAGTATGCAGTGTCTTTTTTTTGCCAGTCAGTCTTCTGACATTCTCCTGCAGACATGTTCAAGGTGCAGTGGCTCTGTACCATTTCATTAGTAGCATTCCGTGATAGTGGACATTTCTCAGTTAACTGGAGTGGACTGGATCTTAGAGTTCCTTGTATAAAAATAGCTTCTCTCCTAGTGACTTGTGCTTTATGTAACTGCAGGCAAAGTGACTCTTAAAGTAGTCATCGTAGCTCACATTTTCTGGTCACAGAGAAGCCTGTAGGCCTGACACTGGCTATTTCCAAAGGTGAAGACTGAGACCAGAAAAAAATATTGGATATTTACTATTGTACTGAGTGCTCCACACATTTGTGTTTTGCTATATGTATGTAGCCTTAAGGATTTTATACTGATTTATGCTTCTTACAAGAAGTATCAGTGTGTGCAGCTCAGAAAAAAATTGCCTCATCATGAAAAAAAGGCACTTGGCTTTTGTAATAAGTTGGCATTTTGGGAAATATCTCCCTTTTGTGAGAAACAAACACTCTTAGAGAATGTCAGAATAGTTTGCTGATGACTGTCTGAGGATGCAGATAAATATGGGATATGGGTTAATATCCTTTTCCTAAAGTTTTAGAAGAGTCTACAATCAGAAAGAGGATAGTTGATCCTGGATTAGGTTGGCAAGTCCTTTGTACTGATTGTTTTCCACTGATTGAATGGCCTTGTCCTCATGTACTACTGCTGATCACAAAATCCAGTCACCAAAAAGTGCTATTTCTTCCTTGCTTGTCACCCTAGAAGTGGGAGTACTTAGAAGGGGAAATTATTTTTCTTAATTTTTGTGGGATTTTGGAGTTACTGTATGCAAATTACAGAGAGCAAGGGGTTCCAGGGAAGCAAACGTAATTTAAATGTACCATCTGATTTAGTGTGTTGGCCAGTATGTGTGGTCACTTGATTAGTATAAATTTTTGTTGGGGGGGGGGGTGTTACTTCCAGGAATACATTCAACAGGGATTTTGAAGTGTGGGCTCTTTTTAATACCTAGGTAGTGATAAGTAGAAGACTGTTATGCAAAACACAACTGAGTATTTTGTAATCCTAAAAGCACCACATTCTAATAGTTTGAGGCTGGACAGTTTATCAGGGAGCGTTTTTGAGTAGTGACATGTCTACATAGCTTGTAAATTGTCTTCAAAAAATTGGTAATAGTTTTAGATGTACTGGATTATTGTTGTACATTATCTGTTACTGTTGCATGCATGTTTGGTTTTATTCTGCAAATATTTAGGATCAGATTCTCTTTGTTGCTGATTAATGTTTTATATTACAATTATCTATTTGGGTGTCTTGTCCTGATGCTGAAAAGGATCAGTTGACTTACCTGTTTAACAAATAAAATTGTTTATTTACTACATCTACAGTTAAAACTGTATGAGCTGTCTTATGTGGTCTGGATAGGAGTTGTGATTCAGTGTAGCACCCATAAAGTATTATATATGTTTTAATGTAAATTAAAAAGTTTTGGTGCATAGATTAAGAAAATTATGTACACAGTTACGCAGACTGGGATACTGCAAGAAAGTTTAAAAGCTAATATGTCTGAAAGTAAGCCTATTGTTAAAGATCAGAAAATATGGATAGGAAATTTCTGAGGCAATTTAATAATGAAAATATTGTTTTGAATAAGGAAATGCGGTCTTTAACAGATGAAACTTCGTAAGCTCAGTTTGGCAGTCAATACGTTTCCCAAGCTACATAACTACCTCCCCTTCTCATGATGCCCAGTGTCTTTCCCTTCCATTGCCCATTTTTTTCACATCTGAAAGCATTAAGTTGGATCCTGATTGCCCCAAAGAACTAAGTTCATTTCAGGTTGAGAAAAATCTTTTCCTGTTATCTCTAAGAAGGAGTTGTAAATGTAGGTTGGTGATTTTTCTCCCCTCACCCCTCCCTTTTTCTTTATGTGAATTGAGTTTTTTGCAGATTAGCTTCTATTACAACACTGTAGCCCCTTTGCAGTCACATTATTTTGGCTTTGCTGTTTTTTTTTTTTTCTTCTGGTGTGTAATTGTGCATTGCTTAGAGTAGTCATACCTTCAAATTTTTCACTTTGACCTTTATGTAGAAGGCTTTGGTTGCAAATGTCATGCCTTGATTTGGAGCATTTTTGAGTTGGTTATTTTCTGAGGTTTTCACATTAATGTTTGTGCTACTTATTTCAGTTATAAATGTCTTTTTGCAGCCCTTCTGGGATTTCTTGTTGGCGATGTCTTGCTGTTGTGCCATTTTCTACAGCAACAAGTGTACAAGATTTTGTAAGGATTTCTTTTCAACTTTTGTTGCCTCTTGTGATTTTAGAGAGATTTTAATGAGCTCCACGTATCTTCAGGGCTTTTAACTACCAGACCACTGTGTGGAAGTACCAGAGGACACTCTTTTCCGATTTAAAGGACAAAGCTGGAGACGTACCAGAAAAATCCTGAGAGATTCAGTGATGCAGTTATGCAACCTTTCTTCCTAGATAGCAAAACACCGTATCAAATATTGCCATGATGCTTCTGATACAGTAGCTTTGGAGGTAATGATAAGAAAACATGGCTGGCAGAGGACTACCTCCCCACCAAACCATGTAAAAGCTCAGCTGCTTAATGCCACACTTGAAAAAGTGTTGACTTTTTTGGCCCCGTGCAAGCCAGGTGTTTAAAAAACTGGATGAAAAGGGCAGGATTATGCAGTTTTTGAAATGATTATTTTACTAGCATGCCACAGTTTACATAAAATCTATCCTACAAAAGCCTGATGCTGTCTTCAAAGTCATGTCAGTGGGGAACTGCTTATGAGTAGGAGACTACACCCCCACTATAAGCAACAAATGGCAAAGTGAAAAAGGGAAGCTTTGTGACCTCCCAGGCTAAGACCCCAAGTGGGAACAGCTGTGATTTGTTTGTCCCTCCCCCTCTTCTCAAAACTACAACTCTATCTTTTATCCCTTTAACCTCCCTGCCTGCCAAGACCCGCAAAGCAGAAAGTGAGAGTCTGGTTGAACCTATTTATAAAACAGTCTGGGAAAAATCACAACTGACACATGGTTACTGAAAATCTTACCCCAAGAATATGGACTACATTGTATAGGAGAAAATACAAAACTCTTAGGATCCCCCCACGCCCAGAGAACAAAGACACACGGTAACACAAAAATTGCATGATCTCTTGTGGCAAGAGGTCATGGAGACAGGGATAGACAAACAGACACACACACAACTGGAGGAAAGAAAGACTATTTCTAATATAAAGAAACATCCTTTGGAGCCTAAATCATAGACCTGTTAAATATAAACAAGTTCTTAAAGGTTTCAGAGTCTAAAATGTTGGCTTTGTACACTCTCCTGATGTTCATCATATTTCACTGTTGCAGTCATTACATTTGGGCAATCTGCTGGCAGGTTGCCCTCAGTCGGCCTGATTAGCAAAGTCTTGGGTCCTGCGTCGGTTGCTGTCCCTTCTTCATGACGTCAGGTCGTCAGGGGTATAAAACATGCAGCCGATGCCATTAGATCAGTCTTTCTTGCGGCCAACTCCTGTCAGAACCGAAGTCTTCAACTAATAGCTAAGTACCCCATTAGGGAAACTATTTCTTGCTCCTTACCGATGTCAGTAAAATTTAATAATTGTTATTACTTGTGGGAAGCAAATACCTCATAAGGATTTCCATTTGTACTGTATTCCTTGCCTAGGCCCTGACCTCGATGTACCTTGCTGTCAGTTTATTGCTTTATTTTATCAGCTCACTATCAGTCATCGGTACATTTTTGCTTCAAAATATTTCGGTTCTCGGTTTAATTATCCAGAAATTACATCGGTTAGCCATCCGACTGCCGGAATACCGAAAAAATGCAAAGAAAAAGACAGGCCGTTGAGGTCCAAAACTGCCGACGACGCTTCTCCTAAGCCAGTCACCAGTTTGCCGGTACTCAGTGAGGCGCTTTCGCAGCCCTTGATATCCACCACTTCTGATTCGCAGGCCTCTACTGAGACCCATTCGGAGTCCTGTATGCCGCGAGATGCTTCACATATGGAACCCACGGATGTCTCTACCTTGGATGGGTCCGGAGCCACTGAACAGGCACCGGCTTTTGAGGGTGTATTCAGGCCTACAGACTTGCATATTAAACAGACTCCAACTTCAGTGCTAAGGCCTAAATCTCGATCTATGTCTAAAACACCGACACCCAGGTCACATGTTCAGGCCCCTATGCCTAAAAAAACAAATGATCAAAATGGCTGAAGATGTAATTACTCAAATCAGGGGTAGTCAGCCCCCTCCTCCAAGAGGCCTAGGTTTGAATTCGACTATAAATCTTCTGAACAGGACTCTGTTTCTTCTGACTCTTCTAATGATCTGGATTTGTCCATACCTACTTATGACATTCCCTCTGCTTCTCCGCCTGAGGATTTCTCTTTTGGGGAAACTTTACATACCTTAAGGGAGCATTTCCACTGGGAAAGTCAGGATTTCTCTGAATTCAAAAACAGGCTTAGGGATTTCCTTCTTCTTCTTCCTCAGCATAGGCTATACCTCCTGTTTTAGATATTGTTGATTATGTGTGTTCGGAATCCAGTGTGGCCCCTGATTCCTTACCTCCAGCCCCTAGCAAACCAGACAGGTACTACAGGGTTCCTGACTCCCACAAATTCCTTTTCAAAAATCCTGTTGCAGACCCTGAAACCATTTCTCAGGGGCATTAAGGCTTCTACTGCTAAAAATCCTACCCCTTCTGATAGAGACTGCAGGGTGCTGGATAGATAGGGTAAAAAGGTTTATACTTCTGCAACCTTAGCAATCAGGGCTTTAAACTGTCAATTCCATATGCTAAAATATCAACAGCATGTCATGGGACTACTTAAACAGAAAATGATGTTGATTTCTGACTGTGTGGAGAATAAAGATTTGTAGGATTTATTGCATTCAGCTGAACAAGTTGGCAAACATACTTTGCAATGTGGTTTTGATTCTTTAGAGGCCTCTTGTAGGGCTGCTGTCACTGGGTCTGTGCTTAGAAGGCATGCTTGGCTTAAGGAGCAATCTCTGCCTGATCATGTTAAAGCAAAACTTTTGGATGCTCCTTTACAGCAGGACCGCCTATTTGGCAATAAGGCTCAAGAAGTTCTAAAAAAGATGGAAGATAAAGCTAAATCTATGCAAACTGTGAAAGATTTCTTACAAGTGCAACCTCCTAGATTTAGTAGGCATTGGCCTACTAAGAACTGGCCCTTTCCAGCTCCTTCCAGAGCCACTACGGCCAAACCCAGACATTCCAAAAGCACCAGGTTTTAGTCTCAAGGGACTTTCAGAACTAAGCAGTGGGGTGCTTCCACATCCAAATCTGAAAACAACAAGGCACCACCCTATGGTAAACAGTCTCAATGACTTCCCTTTGAAATTACCAAGCACTTACCTCTTAGCCACCCCGTTGGGGGGGGGGGACTGGCTCTTCATTCAAGAAACTGGCAACTTATAACCCAGGACAAATGGGTTTTAAATATAGTATCCCAGGGATACAGATTTCATTTCCACACGCTGCCAACTCCAAACGGGTGGCCAAACCTGCCCCCAAATCAGTGGGCAGAGGCTCAGAAACAAGTACTTTCCCTCCTAAACATGGGTGCTATTCAACTAGTACCAGAAGAGGAAATGTGACAAGGTTTCTATTCCAGACTTTTCCTGGTACCCAGAAAAGACAAATCATGGCATCCAATTCTGGATCTGTCTACTCTAAACACCTTTCTGGACATTCCAAAATTCAAGATGCTGACTCTTCACCAGTTACTTCCTATGCTAGGCAAGGAAGCCTGGTTGGCAACTCTCAACTTAAAAGAGGCTTACCTGCATATTCCAATCAGGGAATCTTGCAGAAGATTCCTACGCTTCAAAGCAGGCTGCATGCATTATCAGTTCTCTGCACTACCCTTTGGCTTGTCTACTGCTCCCAGGGTATTCACAAAGTGCCTGGCTCCAATAATTGCATTTTGCAGGCAAAGAAATATTCAAATATATCCATACCTGGACGATTGTCTAATTCAGGTAGAAAACCAGGCCATTCTTCTAAAACATCTGGCGTTTGTAAAAAGAGTTCTAACCTGTCTAGGGTACACCATAAACGAAAAGAAATATCAACTGGTACCCTCTCAAAATGTTACATTCCTGGGTGCAAGCTTGAATACAACTGCCCAGATGGCTTTGTTTACACCAGAAAAGCAAATTCATTTGGTGACTTACTTCAAACAGGTGGCCACAAAAACCCTGCTATCTGAACGGCAAATACTGCAAGCCTTGGGGTTCATGGCCTCCTGCATTCTTCTAATTCCATATGCAAGACTGCATATGAGGAAACTTCAGTGGTACTTAAAAAGTTTATGGAGTCAACATTGTCACAACCTGGAAACAATGATTCCTAGCATACTTTGCCTGCACCTAGAGTTCCTATGGTGGGCAGAGGCCTGCCAGCAAAACAAGGGACTGCCATTCACACCACCCCTGCTGCCCAAACCCTAACTACAGATGCATCAGACTATACATGCGGGGGCTCATCTGGCAGGGGAAGTGCATTCAGGGCAAATGGAGTCCAATTCAAATGCACCTTCATATCAATCAAAAAGAAATGCTAGCTGTACAGAATGCACTGACAGCCTTCAAGGACTGCCTTCATCCAGTACAATTACTGATAAAGACGGGCAACACCACGGTTATGTGGTACATAAACAAGCAGGGGGGGTACACATTCCTACCCCCTCTGCAGACTAGCCCATGGCATTGTGGAACACGGCCTTGGGCTACCAAATACAACTACAACCTCATTTCCTGCCAGGAAAGCAGAATGTTCTGGCAGACGAACTAAGCAGAAATCTCATGGACCCTCATGAATGGAGACTGGAACCATGGATTTTCAACATGTTGACATGCAAATGGGGGAGCCCAGACATAGATCTTTTTGCCTCACCCCAGAACTACCAGTTGGACAAATTTTGCACAAGAACTCATCACAAAAAAAGCCTGGAAAGTGGATGCTCTGTCCTTCAGCTGGAAAATCCTATCAGTCTATGCCTTTCCCCCTCTGCCTTTGCTCACCAAAGTACTACTAAAAGTCAAACAGGACAAACCAAAAATTATTTTGATTGCTCTAGACTGGCCTTGCCAACACTGGTACCCACTCCTGCGCAGTGTGTCACACATTTCTCTGTGGCACCTGCCTCAGACACCTTCCTTACTGTCTCAGCAGGAGAACCAAATTCTGCACCCTCAGCTCCAAACATTGAATCTTGCAGCTTGGCTAATCACTTAAATTCCCCCTTAGCATCCCTCAGCAAACCTGTGATAATGTCATTTTGGAGGCGAGAATACCTAGTACTAGAAAATCGTATGCTGACAAATGGAAAAGATTCTGTGCCTGGAATCAATCTCAAGGGATGAGCACAGCAGTGCCCAATTTACCTCAGATTTTGCAATACTTAACTGAGATGCTTCAGAATGGCCTGTCTTTTTCTTCCATAAAAATCCATGCCTCAGCCATTTCAGCTCATTACAACACAGATCCCCCTCTTTTCTCATTCTCTTCTAAAGCACTGTCTCAGAGGGGCCAAAAACTTGAGTCCATCCAGGAGAGCTCCAACCCCTGCCTGGGACCTTAACTTTGTATTGGAGAAACTCACTCTACCTCCTTTCGAGCCAGCTGCAACTGCAGACTTAAAATTTCTTTCCTGGAAAACAACCTTCCTTTTGGCAATCACTTCAGCTAGTAGGATATCTGAATTACAGGCTCTTATGGCAGTGGAACCTTTCATCATCTTTCATGCGGACAGGGTGTCACTCGGGACCAATCCATCATTCATGTCCAAGGTGGTATCCAGTGTGGCTCTTAATCAGTCCATTAATTTACCAACTTTCTTTCCCAATCCACAGAACAAGGGGGAGCGGATTCTACATTCATTGGATGTACACAGACAACTTGGATTCTACTTGGACAGGACTAAATCTCGTAGAAAATCTGAACAACTGCTGGTAGCATTTGCTGCAGGGGCAGAGGGGAAGGCTATTTCAAAGCAAACCATTTCTAAATGGATAAGCTATTGTATTAATTTCTGTTATAAGCACCATGGAAAACCTGTCTCCCAGGGGATCAGATCTCATTCCACCAGGGCTGCATCTACTTCAGCAGCCTTTCTCAGAGGTGTTCCTACCAGGGATATTCTAGAAGCTGCTATCTGGAGTTCAATTCATACTTTCACCAAGTATTGTCACTTACCAATTTTCTCTAAATCCAGAGCTGGCTTTGCCACTGCTGTTTTGCAGGGCCTTCTAGCTAGTCCTAATGCTGTATAAATCCATCCTCCCAACCTTAGCTTTGGGAATCTACCCAAATGTAATGACTGCAACAGTGAAACGTGATGAACATAGTACAGCTGTTCTTCGTGTTTCACTGTTGCAGTCATTACATTTGGGTAATCTGCTGGCAGGTTGCCTTCAGTCGGCCAGAATTCCAAAGTCTTGGGTCCTGCATCGGTTGCTGTCTCCTGTTCCATGGCATGAGGTCATCAGGGGTATAAAACATGCAGCCAACGCCATTTTCTTTTAGTCTTTCTTGCCACGCGGTGCCCGAAGCAGAAGCATTTTGCAAGTGCCGGTCATCTGACTACTGAAATATTCGAGTTTGAGTTTCAGAACCGAAGTCTTCACTAAAGCCAAGTACCCTGTTGGGGAAACTTTTTTCTTGCCTTTTACCGATGTCAGACAAAGCTAATAATTGTATTACTTGTGGGTAGCAAATACCTCATAAGGATTTCCATTTATACTGTATTCCTTGCCTAGGCCCTGATCACAACATGCCTGGCAGTAGTTTTATGCTAGATTTAACCAACGCAGTATTAAGCGTTGGTATATTTTTGCATCAAAGTATTTTGGAAACCGATTTAACTACCCAGAAATGTCTTTGGATAGCAATCCGACTACCGGAGTACATAAAAAACGCAAAGAAAAGGACAGAGAAAGGCAGTCAAGATCCAAAACCGACGAAGCTTCTCCTAAGCCAGTCACCGGTACTTAGTGAGGTGCTTTCGCAGCTCCTAATACCCGCTACCTTTGAGTCACAGGCCTCTACCGGCACCCATGTGGAGTCCGGCATGCCGCAAGATACTCAAGGTATTGGACCGACGGATGTATCTCCCTTGGATGGGTCAGGAGCCGCTGAGCAGGCACCAGCTTCTGAGGGTGTATTCAGACCTCAACATTTGTATATCAAACCGACGACAGCTGCAAAACCAAAGAAAAAAGCAACTGCTAAAAGTAAAAAAAATGACACGAGCCGCGTGCACAGGCCTCTATGTCTAAAAAACAGATGATCAAAATGGCTGAAGACCTTATTACCTTCATCAAGGGGTACCTATCCCCCTTCTGATAAGAGACCTAGGCAAGACACTAATTATGAATCTTCAGATCAGGTTTCTATTTCTTCTGATTCCTCTTCTGATCAGGAATTATCTATACCTCCCTATGAAGATTCTGATGCTGAGGAGTCTATTCCATCTGCATCTCCTCCTGAGGATTATTCATTTGGAGAAACCTTGCATACTTTGAGGGAGCATTTTCACTGGGAGAGTCAAGACTTCTCAGAATCAAAAAAGAGGCTCAAGGATTTCCTTCTCCCTCAGCACAGGCCTTTAGCCATTCCCCCTGTTTTAGACATTGTGGATGATGTGTTTTCGGAGTCAAGCTTGTCCCCTGACTCCTTACCTCCAGATCCCAGTAAGCCTGACAGATATTACATGGTCCCTGACTCACATAAATATTTATTTAGAAACCCTGCTGCTGATCCTGAAACTATTTCACAGGGTCCAAAGGGAGTTAAGGCCTCAAAAGCAAAAAATCCTACCCCTCTGGCAGAGATTCAAGGACACTAGACAGATGGGGAAAAAGGGTTTCTACATCTACAACCTTGGCAATCAGGGCCTTAAACTGTCAATTTCATATGCTTAAGTAGCAACAACATGTTATGGGATTGCTGAAACAGAAAATGTTGTTGATTTCAGAATGTGCAGAAAATAAAGAATTGCAGGAATTATTGCATGCAGCTGAACGAGTTGGAAAGCATACTTTGCAATGTGGTTTTGATTCCTTAGAGGCCTCCTGCAGGGCCGCAGTTACTGGATCTGTGATTAGGAGGCATGCCTGGTTAAAGGAACAACATTTACCTGATCATGTTAAAGCTAAATTGCTAGATGCACCTTTACAGCATGATTCCTTGTTTGGTATTAAGGCAGAAGAGGTTTTAAAGAAAATGGAAGCCAAAGCTAAGTCTATGCAAACTGTTAGACTTCTTACAAGTGCAGCCACCAAGATTCAGTAGACACTGGCCTACCAAAAATTGGTCCTTTCCTGTGTCAGACAGAGCTCAAAGGGCAAATCCAGATGCCCTAAGGGTTCCAGATACCAGGAGCAAGATTCATACAGGTCAAATCAGTGGGGCGCTTCTATCTCCAAATCTGGAGGAGATAAAGCGCAAACCTATAGAAAGTAATCCCAATGACTTCCCTCTGCCCTCACCAAGCACTTATCTTTTGGCAGCACCCATAGGGGGAAAATTAGCACTTTTTGCTCAAAATTGGCAGTTAATAACCCAGGACAAGTGGGTACTAAACATCGTATCACAGGGATACAGATTCCATTTCCACACTCTGCCAAGGGCAAATGGTTGGACAGATCTGACAAAAAATCAATGGGCAGAGGCACAGAAACAGCTAATGTCCCTCATGGATATGGGGGCCATTCAGACAGTACCAGAACAGGAAAAAGGGCAAGGTGTTTACTCAAGACTGTTCCTGGTACCCAGAAAGGACAAGGTCTGGTGGCCAATACTGGATTTATCGATTTTGAACACATACCTGGACATTCCAAAATTCAAAATGCTGACTTTGCAGCAGCTTCTGCCCATGCTGGGCAAGAATGCTTGGCTGGTGACTTCAGACCTAAAAGAGGCATACCTGCATGTCCCAATAAGACAATTGTGCAGAAGATACCCCAGATTCAAGGCTGGCTTAATGCATTACCAATTCTCTGCACTGCCCTTTGGCTTATCTACTGTGCCCAGGGTCTTTACAAAGTGCCTGGCACCAGTAATTGCATTTTGCAGACAAAGAAGTATACAAATATATCCTTGCTTGGATGACTGTCACATTCAAGCAGTGAATAAGGACACTCTTCTTCGACACCTGGCATTTGTGAAAAGGCTTCTAACATGCCTAGGGTACACAATAAACGAAAAGAAATCACAACTGGTACCCTCTCAAAAGATAACATTCCTGGGTGCAATCTTGAATACAACTGCCCAGACGGCTTACCTCATGCCAGACAAGCAAAGGCAACTGATTACTTACTTCAAACTGATGGCAACAAAAACCCAGTCTTCTGCAAGACAAATCCTGCAGGCTCTGGGCTTCATTGCATCCTGCATACTACTGATTCCATATACAAGATTGCATATGAGGAAACTTCAGTGGTACCTAAAAAGTTTATGGAGTCAACATTCTCACAGTCTGGAAACAATGATTCCACTCATTCCCTGCCTGCAACAGGAGTTTCTATGGTGGGCAAAGGCATGTCACCAAAACATGGGACGGCGATTCACTCTACCCCCTGCCAGCCAAACCATGACAACAGACGTATCAGATTATGCCTGGGGGGCCCACATGGCAGGAAGATGCATTCAGGGCATGTGGTCACCAAAACAAATGCATCTGCATATCAACCAGAAAGAGATGCTAGCTGTTCAAAATGCCCTAACAGCCTTCAAGGGCTTACTTCATCCAGGACAACTACTGATAAAGACTGACAACACCACAGTCATGTGGTATATAAACAAGCAAGGGGGCACACATTCATATCCCCTCTGCAGATAAGCCACGACACTGTGGAACACAGCTTTGACCTACCAAATACATCTTCAAGCTCAATTCCTGCCAGGAAAACAAAACACTCTGGCAGATGATTTAAGCAGAAACCTTATGGATCCTCACGAGTGGAAACTAAATCCACAAGACTTCAGCATGATAACAGAGAAATGGGGGAGCCCATACATGGATCTATTTGCCTCTCCTCAAAATTATCAATTGAAAAGATTCTGCACAAGGACTGATCACAGACAAGCATGGAAAGTGGACGCCCTATCCTTCAGTTGGAAAAACCTATCAGTTTATGCCTTTCCTCCTCTGCCTCTTCTACCCAAGGTCCTCCTAAAAGTCAGACAAGAGAAGCCAAAGATGATATTAATTGCCCCAGACTGGCCCCGCCAATACTGGTACCCAATCCTAAGGAACTTGGCTCGATACCCAGCTTGGACCTTGCCTCAAAGACCACAACTACTGTCCCAGCAAAGTAATCCGATCCTGCACAATCAACAACAGACTCTGAACCTGTCAGCATGGCTAATCATGTAGTCATACAAACAACACCTCTCAGTAAAGCTGTGATGGATGTCATTTTGGAAGCCAGAAGGCCTAGTACTAGAAAATCTTATGTTGACAAATGGAAGAGATTCTGTGCTTGGAATCAAGCACAAGGAACTGATACAGCAGAACCAAATATTCCTCAGTTAACTGAGATGCTTGACAAAGGCTTATCTTTCTCATCAATTAAAATCCATGCCTTGCCATTTCGGCTCATTATAATACAGAACCACCAATCTTTTCTCATCCTTTACTAAAGCAGTATCTTAGAGGAGCCAAAAATTTAAGGCCTCCTAGAAGATCACCATTGCCTGCATGGGACCTCAATTATGTGTTGGAAAAGTTCACTCTGCCTCCATTTGAACCAGCTGCTACCGCTGATATAAAGTTCTTATGGAAAACAGTTCTGCTACTAGCAATTACTTCAGCAATAAGAGTTTCAGAGCTACAGGCCCTCATGGCTATAGAGCCTTTTATCATATTTTACACAGACAGGGTATCTCTGAGAACAAATCCAACTTTTATGCCTATGGTGATTTCCAGTATGGTTCTTAACCAAACAATTCATCTGCCAACCTTTTATCCAAATCCGCAGAACAAGGGGGAGAGAATTCTGCATTCCTTGGATGTACACAGACAACTAAGAGTCTACTTAAGCAGGACTAAAGCTCTAAGAAAAACTGAGCAATTACTAGTGGCATATGCTGCAGGATCAGAGGTGAAGGCTATTTCAAAGCAGACAATTTCAAAGTGGATAAGCCACTGCATCCGTTTCTGCTACTTACACCATGGTAAACCTGTGCCCAAGGGCATTAGGTCTCATTCCACCAGAGCTGCAGCTACTTCAGCAGCCTTTCTAACGGGAGTACCAACCAAAGACATTCTAGAGGCTGCTACTTGGAATGCTGTTCACACCTTTACAAAGTATTATCATTTGCCTTTTTACTCTAAATCCGGAGCATGCTTTGCCACTGCAGTTCTGCAGGGCCTTATAGCCGCTCCTGATGCTGTTTAGCTCCAGCCCCCCAACCATAGCTTTGGGATTCTACCCAAATGTAATGACTGCAACAGTGAAACACGAAGAACATAGTACAGTTGTGTACACTTACCATAAATGTAGATGTTCGAGCGTATTCACTGTTGCAGTCCAGGTTACCCTCCTGCCATCCCCCTGTCATTCTGGAGTTTATCTTTCCTTCTCTATCTTCTACAACCTATGTGGTGTATTTGCTTGTAGATGAAGGTAAAGTTTATATTGATGCATGTATATATATATATATATATATATATATATATATTTATATATATATATTCTTTTGCTGCCTTTTTGCCTTTTTGGGGGCACCTGACATTGGGGGCAAGAAAAACTAAAGAAAATGGCGTCGCTGCATGTTTTATACCCCTAACGACCTGACGTCATGGAAGAGGAGACAGCAACCGATGCAGGACCCAAGACTTTGGAATTCAGGCCGACTAAGGGCAACCTGCCACAGATTACCCAAATGTAATGACTGCAACAGTGAATACACTTGAACATCTACATTTATGGTAAGTGTACACAACTGTACTTTGTGTACACTTACCATAAATGTAGATGTTCGAGTGTATTCACTGTTGCAGTCCTGGTTACCCTCCCTCCAGCCCCCTGTTTTTCTTTTACTATACCTCTTATTTCTCTTACTATGCTTAAAAGCCTTTTTGGTGTATTTGCTTTTGTTTGGAGGTATATTTTTGTGTTTCTAATTATATATTTTGCTTCCCATTTGGGGGGCACCTGACATCTGGGGCAAGAAAAACTGATGTAATGGCGCGGCTGCATGTTTTATACCCCTGATGACCTGACATCATGGAAGAAGGGACAGCAACCGACGCAGGACCCAAGACTTTGTTAATCAGGCTGACTGAGGGCAACCTACCAGCAGATTACCAAATGTAATGACTGCAACAGTGAATACACTCGAACATCTACATTTATGGTAAGTGTACACAACTGTACTTTACTCCTGCATCCTCAAGCCTTTTTAACAACATTGGTTGTGAAGGACACCTACCTCCACATACACATAAATAAGGTAAATGGGGAGTACCTCAGGTTCAGAGCAGGGGAATGCACTTTAAAGTTATCTCCTTGCCCTTTAATGTATCTACTACATCAAGGGAATTTGCTGAATTCCTGACCAGT
Source organism: Protopterus annectens (assembly GCF_019279795.1). Taxonomy (NCBI): domain Eukaryota; kingdom Metazoa; phylum Chordata; order Ceratodontiformes; family Protopteridae; genus Protopterus; species Protopterus annectens. The sequence goes on from NC_056746.1 coordinate 379,939,162, forward strand.
AATTTCTTTCAGCATAATGAACGATATTCACATCTACTCTGTATGTGGATGTCTGCTAAACACAGGTAGCAATTCTGATGGAGACTGAGGAAGACCAGCAGTTTACCCTTTTGTGCTTTAAGACTGTTGGCTTACTCTGAGCCTTTCAAAATCCCGGCTGTTATTCAGCCAGAAAGCCTTGTTCTTTGGGGTATAGCTAGAAAGTGCGGGTCAGAAAGCCTTTCTGCCCTATGAGAAAGTATTTTTTCTGAGGTAATACTTCTAACTGCATAACACAGCTTCACCACATCACAGCAAAGGAATTTCTAAGGGCAGTGTTTCATATGGTCTTCATACTGGTGGCATCATAGCCAGGCTACACATGAAGAACCTCCAGTGCTGCATAAGAAACAGATGTCAGCATACACATCCTTTGGATTTCTCTATTTCTGTCATACCATGTATTGATGATATCAGCATGCGCATCCATTCGACGTCTTCATTCTCCTCCTACTCTGTGTCATTGAAAAGCTGTCACAGTGGACATAGCAAATAACCCTAAACATAGGAGTTCTATTCAGACTGGGACCGGACATGTAGAGACACTAAGCTAAAAGTGAGCAGACACAGCCTGGGGTAGGGTCTCACTCAAGGGGTCTGAGGTTTAAGGCTACTTAGGCATATTTCAAAAGAAAAGACACATCATTGTAAAGAAAAAGATACAGATGGCATTGATTGTGGTTGTCAGAGCCCTGAAACCAGTGTGAAAACCTGAAAATTTTGCAAATGATCATAGACAAACAGTGATGTAGTACATTAACAGGCAAGGAGGTCATACACTTACCTGTGCAGACTGCACAGAAAAGCATGGCTTCTGGCATAGAAGGAAGGCTTGACAGAGCATCCTGTATCCCGTCTCAAGAGAACAGGTTTGCAAATCACCACCTGAGCAGAACAGAGGTTTGTTAGGGGCATTTTTTTCTGAACTTGTTCCACAGGTGGGTTGTGCCAGAAATAGACCATGTTGCACCTCCAGAAAACAGACAACTACAGAAATTTTGCGTAAGGGCACCTTATTGAGGGGTCTGACCAACAGATGTCTTCTTCATCAGATGGATAGGTCTGTGTCTGTATGCCTTTCCTCTAATCCCTCTTTTCTTCAGGTAGCACAGAAGATAATTGAGGACATGCAAAAAAATGCTACTGATGGGTCCTTTTTGGCTGTGGCAGCACTGGTTCTTTGATTGGTTTTCCACTCTCTTTATCATGAGGATTAAGACTGACAGAACTTAGCCTGGCTAAGAAATCTTTTCGAGGAGCAAAGCCCCTCTATCGTGTTTTATTTTTTTTTTTTTTCTTCATCATTTGCTTTTCTTGTGGAGTTTACTTTCTGTTTTCTGGGTTATTTTGTGCCTTTTATTTAGTCAGTACAGTTTTTACCTGATTGTCGGCAAGCTTTACATCTTGTAGTTGTATTGTAGACCTGTCGCCTTCCTCCTCCTAATTATGTTTGTTGATACCAATCTTAGTTTTCTGTGCGGTCTCCATTTGCTGTCATTTTTTTCTTTAGTCAGAAATTATGTCAATTTAATTGCCATTGTACAAGTATTTGTATAGAGTGAGTAGTGTGCCGTTGTGGCAGTGTCATTGCTGTTTGTTGTACTTTTCACTGGCAACTTCATTGTCATTACATTTCAGAATGGAGAAAAAGGACTGGAAAGATTAAAAAGGATTCAGAAAGTGCAAGTTGGTGAGTGAAAATTTCCTTGCAAGCAGGCACTCATATTTTTATTGTGTCTTGGAAGGGTGCAAGATTTGTGCCTTCTTCAAACGATTGTCGCTGAAAGATGAGTATAATCATTTTTAGAGAATCTGAAGGGCATTTCTGGCACTGATGCTTTGAGGGCTTGTTTTTCAGACTTTTTCTAAATATTATGGTGATAAGTGGTATCCGGCTACTAAAGAGCCATAGCCTGCTTCTTACAACAATAAGTGATTTCTAGGGGTCTCCCCTTCCCCTGTAAGACTTAAAGTTTCTTACCAACCCAGATGTAGACTCAGCAGTATCGTTTTATATATTTTAACCCCAGGTTGAAGACCTATAGACTCCATTCTCTAGCGTCTTTTGGGTATAGGAGGTCTTTTCACCATTGACTTAAAATGTGATAAAATGTTTAAAACCTTTTTGTCTATGCAGCAGTTTTGGCCCCCTGGCTTTTCCATTCCTAACACTAGAGCACATAGACCTTCTTCTCTTCCAGGCATTTCTTCAAAAGGACTGTGGAATTCCTCATGGAGACCCTGACAGGTCCTAGTACCTACTCATCTGATGACTAACCATCAGATGCTGAGGCCGATTTTTGTGACCGTCCCTTGTGTTCAGCTGCAGTCCCAACCTTACAAGTGTGGCTATGGTAAACAGATTCCACTAAAGGATTTTCATCCTTACTGTATGTTATACCTCTGCATTTCATCATGTAATGATATTTATATTTTATCTAGAAGTCCATGAAGAGTAGAGTAAAGATAAATAAAGTGGCCTAGAACATGAAAAGCTGCTGAAGCAAGGTTTACCTGTCCCTTTCGTATGTACTATAGGGAAGACTTGTGTTGGTGGGCCTATAAAATGCAAAGCTATCAGTTACCAGGCACCCATTTTGCAGTATTGGAGAGATATTCCAAAGCAAGTAGAGCAAGTGATAGATACCATTATTGATGCCTTCTTTAAGACAACATTTTGCTAAGACTGGCTTCTGCCAAAAGATGTCAGACACAGCTCCTCAGTGCCACTTTGGACAAGTATCTTGTGTTTAGTCCACCATCACAAGATGTGTTTAAAAAGTTACAGAAAGGGGGTAAAGTTGTACAAATGGTGAAACAACTATATCACTTGGTGATTCCTAAGCATAACAAGAATGTTCTAACTGAGTAATGGCCATTTCATAAGAAAAAAACATGGTTTAAAATAATTCAGAACAGAAGAAAACCTGTAAAAAAAAAAACCTTTAGAGGAATGGCAGTGGCTGATGCAGATGAGGGAAAAATGTGAGGTAGTGGGGTCTTCTTTCATCAATGATAGAGCCACTCAGGTTGTCTTCTGTGGTGTGGAGGGATAAAGCCTTTACTGTGGCCCAGACAACCAGTGTTCAGGTAGTGGCTCAGGTGCTGAAAGATCCAGGCAGGTGTGAGAAACAAGTGTCTACTAAATTTGCTTTGGACAGAGGGACTGGTAATCATATTACTGTTTTGCTGCATGCAAGAGGAAGCTTGTAGGTGAAACAGATGTACTTTATGACTAAATTTTTTTTGTTCCCAAGAAAAGAAGGACCTTAGAGCTGCATGTTGGATCTTTCAAAATGGCTAACTTACTAATCATTTAATCTTAATTACCTGAGGCTTCATCTGGTTAACGCCCCAATGTTCAACATGTCATTCATGGTTTGCCACAAAAAAGTATGGCTGGTGAAGTTTACACACCAGCAGTGGTAGCTCTGCACAGTCTTTTTTATTTTCTTGTGTATTTAACTATATGGGTGCAGGAGAGGTTGACATCCTACAAAAAAGTGCCAATTATAGTTACTTTATTAGGTTGAAACGTTGTCTTTTTTTTTCTGCTTCACACATTTGCAAATTGGTGAGACATAGTGGTAGCTTTCCAAAAGTGAATGAAAGCTCTCTCTCCAGTTCCTGCACCCCCTCTTGTTGGTGTAAGCACTGATGGATGGCACTGAACATGAAGGATGCTTACCTGCACATCCCCATATTAAAAGGCAACAAGAGATTCCTTCTATTCTTGTCAGGATCTCAACTATACCAGTTCACCTCATTGTTCCTTAGGTTCTACTCAGCTGCCTAGGTGTTCTCCAAATGCATAGATCCTTTGTTTTTTCTTGGGTTTAAGGGTATTTATAACATCCTTCCTTTGGATGGTTGCTTTAATCAAGCCATTTCACAAGAGGAATTGACCAGGGCCTTAAACTGTGCTATTACTTGCCAACCAGCCTAGGCATCTCTTGTAAGCTTAAACTTCAGAAATCAAGGCTGTTTCCTTTCAACAGGAAGATTTTTTTGAGGATAGTAATAAGCATGATAAATGGCAGAGTATCATCTTGAGGTTTGTTCTCCTGAATTCTCTCTCCTTTTTTCTCCTAAGGATTGCAACAGAATCAAGTATTTCAATGCCTGTGACATATAGGCCGTGATCAATGCCCTCCAAGTGTTTATCAATCCATGGGTGGGGGGGGGGTCTTCAAGATAATTATGCACAACACCATGGTGAAATGGAACAAAAACAGGTAGGAGGGCACCTGGTGTTATCAGCTGTTCAGGCTGGCCATGATTACATGGAATCAGTTCATCAGTGTATCAAGAAGCCTTTTGTATTCTGTCAGTGGAAAATGTATTTTTGAGTTGCTTAATTGGACAGTGGGGGACGAATGTAGTTAATGGACAGCATATGTCCAGGGAGCATTAGCCAGTGCCATAGCATACAGGGATAGATCCCTGATTGTGGTCCAGCTGACCCCAGTTTAAGTAGCAGCTTGGGTGTCTGAGGTGCTAGCATGGGAAGGTAGGACATGCGCGCGCGCGAGCGTGTGTGTGTGTGTGTCTGTGTGTCTGTGTGTCTGTGTGTCTGTGTGTGTGTCTGTGTGTCTGTGTGTGTGTCTGTGTGTCTGTGTGTGTGTGTGTGTCTGTACGTACACACACACTCTTAGACTCTCCTCATGATTGGTCCCTAGCAGAGGCTGGGGACTCTGTCTTAAATGGGAATTTAGGGGTGCATTGGCTGAGTCGCCCCAGAGGTGGGATAATATGCCAGTATGTACCCATTGCAAATCTACCCAGTGAACATATACAAGCATGTGCAGTGGACAGGAAGGTTAGGGCTTAAAAACACATCCCTCAGCATCAGTATGATATTACATCGAGTCTTTTCATCAGCCACAAGCGTGGGTCAGAGCAAGTTTGGAGAGGGAACATTAGCACCCAATAGAGGAGGAGAGGCCGCAGTGGCAGCCAGTTGTGAGTTGCGAGGAGGCAAAAAAAAAAAAACTTTCCAAGGAGAGTTGGTACTGCTGCCATAGATTCCTCATAGATTAGCATCCCACCTGCTCTGAATTGTATTCCACCACTGATAACCAGTATTCAAGCTACTTTTTTTGGTTAGATTATCATACAGCTTTACTTCCCTTCTTTTTTTTCTTTCTCTCTTTCTTTTTTAATTAAAGAAAAGAAGGAAAACATTTTTTTCTGGGTTTGGGGTTTGAATACCTGCATACTCAGCAAAGTGACTACAGACATGCCTCTTGTGCTTCAGAATGATTTATTTGCACACTAGATTGCCTCAAGAAATGGAAATATTGTGAAAAAAGCTGCACTTAAGATGGTATTACTGGTCATGAAAATCATCACCATTCAGACTTGATTATGATTTTATGGTTAAGGTTATTAAATAAATTCTTACACTGCAGTTTTGCAGTGTAGTTTGTTACTCTATACAAATCCTGTTACATTTCTATTTGGGACAGCAGATTAAACAAGGTTTTGTTACAGCATTTCATTACAATAAAAATATGTCTTACTAAAAAGGTACTGTGGCACTGTAGACTTTCAGAAACTGTTGTAGTGGCAGCTGGTACAGAGAGAGTGCATATGACAATCCTTGTATTTTGGAAGAGGACCAGTTGAAACAGGTGTTGCTTTTTCATTTGAAAATAATAGACATACTGTAGTGACTGAGATAAAGTAGTGGCAGTAGTAATTATGGTTTTGAACCTGTTTATGGAAAACTTTAACATCAGTATGTAGTAATTATTCCAGCAATGATTTGTTCTTTCGTTTACCACTGTAAGGGAATGGCATCTTATTGGGTGATTTAATACTTAATTGCATTGACCTGCCAACTTGTTTCTGCTAGGATGGTGGTATATATATCTATGTATCTTTATATAGATACAAAAGTACCTTGACAGTTCATAAAGTCTAGTCTGCAGAGTTTGTAAAATGCATCTGTTACTGCATAACTAAATCTAAATTTCTTTAGCACTGCCTGTTTATTTACAGTTTGCTGCTTTAGTTTCTCTAGCCATGTATAGCCATAGTACATGAAGTTGCATGTTTACACATTTGTGAAACACTAAAATTCAAGATTTCTCCATGTGAAGGAAGAGATTGTTTCTATTTGGAGGAAAACATAAGGTAGAATAATTTCTTACACTTTTTTCTTGCTTTGCAGGCAGGTGATGAAAAAGTGAAGCAGCTTTTGAAAGAGATTGGGCTGCAAATTCAAGAACTGAATATGAGTGGTTGCTATTGGCTCTTGGGTTCCACCATTGACCAAGTAACACGATGCAAAAACATGGTTAAGCTGGACTTATCTGGCTGTCGGCTGACTTCAATTCGTCTGTCAAAAATATTGTCTGCTTTGCAGAACCTTCGCTCCTTAGCCATCGATGTAACTTCTGGGTTTGATTCTGGACAGCTGAGCAGTGAGTGCAAAGCAACCCTACGCAGAGTAACTGAACTGAAACAAACTCTATTTACTCCATCATATGGTGTAGTCCCTTGTTGTCTTACCTTAGAGAGACTGCTGCTTTATTTTGAAATCCTCGATCTCTCAAGAGAGGGCACCATGCTTTCTGGGCAGCTGATGGTTGGAGAAAGCAATGTTCCCCATTACCAGAATCTCAGACTTTTCTATGCCAGACTGGCTCCTGGTTATATTAATCAGGAAGTCATGAGACTTTATTTGGCAGTGCTTAGTGTTAGTACCCCAAAGAACCTTCAGGCCTTTTTAATATCTGTCCCAGGCAGTTTTTCAGAAAGTGGAGCTACACAGAACCTTTTGGACTCCATGGCTCATCTGTCACTTAGTGCTCTACAGTTACCTAAATCTTGGCTTAATGGGTCATCTGTCTTGCAGCATCTCAAATTTAGTAATCCCTTCTATTTCAGTTTCAGTCGTTGTACACTGTCTGGAAACCAGCTGATACAGCGAATTCTAAATGGAGGAAATTACCTCAAATCATTAGTCAGCCTAAACCTTAGTGGCTGTGTCAATTGCCTTTCATCTGATTCTTCTTTTCGGAAGGCCGAAGATGATATTGATGCCAGTATCCTTGAAACTTTGGTTACATCTTGCATGCACCTCAGACACTTAAATCTTTCTGCTGCTCACCACCATGGCGCCGAAGCATCTGGAAAGCACTTATGTATTTTGTTAGCTACACTCCGGCATCTTTGCTCTTTGGCACTGCCAGTGTGTTCCATTGCTGATGTTTCCAAGAATAGTGACCAGCTGTTGGGACAGACTGTTTCTCCAGCTTCAACAAGTACTGTATATAAAGGATTTGGTAAAAAAATACGAATAGGAGTGCCAACGTATCCCAGAATTGTCAGTGAGCAAACGGACTCTGTTGGCCAAATCTCTGTGTTTAGAATCTTGATGGAAAGCCTTCCATTCTTAAGTCATCTGGAATTAATTGGGTCCAGTTTTTCCTCTGCCATGCCAAGGAATGAACCTGCTATCCGTAACTCACTGCCTCCTTGCTTGAGGGCACAGAAGGTGGGAGATGAGGAGGTGGCTGCCATAAGTCTGCTGAGATTTCTGCGCAGCCTGACTCTGGCACAGCTTCCTGCTACACTTACTGGATCAGGACTTGTTAGCATTGGAATGAAGTGTCAACACTTGCAGGTTCTATCTCTAGCGAACTTGGGAATGATGGGAAAAGTGGCCTATATGCCTTCCCTTTGTGAGATGTTAAAACACTGTAAATGTCTGAAGGATCTCAGGTGAGCTTCCCCTATTAATTTAGGGAAAATCTGTATAGACGTGTGCATAAATGTCTGAGAAGGCAGTGGTGTTGGCTGTTATATTTGCTCTGAAATTGCTTCTGATTTGTCTTAATTTTTATTCTTAATGCTTCTCAAACGTTTTGGTATGGAGTTGTTTGGAAATCAGCAAGACAAGTACATTATTTAAGAAACTGTGTGTGCTTGCATGCACACCATTGTATAATTATATGAAATGCTTGAAAATTGTAATCCCAGGTTGCACTGTAGTTGGCATTTATTTGCCATACTATGTGAAGCATACCTGTAGAAATAACTTAGAACTGCCAGTGAAGAGATCTTCAACATATCTTTAGGCACACAGGGCTAAAACACTTGCCATATTCAGGATGTGAACATCTGTATTAAATGTTGCAGAAATTTGCTGTATTTTTAGTTTATTCATTTGTTGATGCTTTACAAAAATATCCTTGGTTGCCTGTCTTCAGGAACAAGAGTGGAGTGTTGAACAGCATGCAGTTGGAGATGTAGGGGATCAAACTGAGGACTCTAGGGTGAATCTGATAGTGTCTTGTAGCATTAGCATCTAAACTAGACTACCAAACATTTAGCAAGTAACAAGACTTAGGCTCTCATCAGAATTATGAGGGATTGGTGTTACCTCCCTTACACTACAACGTCAGTAAAACTGAGTATTTTAATATTTCCCCAGTAGTTTGCTGTTCTGTCTACTAAGTTCTCAAAGAAGAACATAGCAGTTTACATTATTGATTATTTTGCCTTCCTGCAATGCTCAGTACCTAGAATAGCAAATTTTAGATCTTCAGTGTTTTAGTCCTTTGTATTTTTGATCTCCACATGGATTCACTGGGAATTTGTGTGTGTAAACTTCCTACCATAGACAAGACAACATGTACTTTGACATATACACCACTGTGTGTCTGGTTTAACTCTTCAAGAGTTGTCATGTAGGGCTGTGCAGTCCTTAGAGTTATCATTTAGGCCTATGCAGGCCTTAAAGAGTTATGTAGAGTTATGCAGCCTTTTGTTCCCAAGACTACTTGGAACTGAATAGAACATCAAAATTTGTTCATGTTTCATTGTCTGAGATCCTTCATATATTCCAGGCATTTATCATACATTTACAGGTACACCTGCCCATCTTTTTTTGTGAACTGTCTACTTCTTTCAAGATTATTTTTGCATGTGAAAACAGATTTCCACAGTATATGTTTGTAGGGGCTTCCCTTTATATCTTCAGATGTAGTTTGCCTAATTTAATTTTGCTTGTGCTTGTTTGCTTGAGTGTCATGTTTATAGTGGTGTGTGTTAGCTCAAGCTTACATATTGCTCTTTCTTTGAGGCTGTGACATCCCTATTGAAAGAGCAAGTACTGATGTCCTTCAAGGATGCATCTGCAGTCCTAACATATGGGTTGTCCTGCCTCAGGCAGCCCTTCGGTCGACCGGATTCCAAAGTCTGGGTCTGGCCTCGGCTGATGTCGCACTTCACCCGACGTCATAGCTGCTGGGGTATAAAGGCATCAGCCGACGCCATTTTCCTCAGTCTTTCTTGCCGCGCGGTGCCCGAAGCAAAAGCTGTTCGCAAGTGCCGGTCGGTCAGATCCAGAGATTTCTACTACCGAAGACTTCTAAAAAAGCTAAGTACCCCGTTGGGGACTCTTTCTTGCCTCAGCCGATGTCAGACAAAGTAAATAATTGTTTAACTTGTGGGAAACAAATACCTCATAAGGATTTCCACTCTTACTGCCTTCCTTGCTTAGGCCTAGACCACGACGTATCAGCTTGTCTAGCCTGTGCTTCCTTCAACCGACGGACGCTTAGACGTCGGTCGGAGTTTGCAGAGGAGTTTTTTGGTCCCGCTTTTGCATACAAAATGCCGTCGGAGACTCCGACTACACAATTAGCTAAAAAACGCAAGGAAAAGGACCGACACTTGCGGCCCGCGGTTTTGGCTGAAACCACGGTTAGGCCAACCGCGAGTGTCTTGGTTTCGGCTGAAACCGAGTCCTCGGTTCTTCCTTCGGCCGAAAGCATGCCTCCGATAACCGAGGCCTCTCACAGCATGGCTGAATCTGCTACTGAAATTACTGTTACAGAAGCAGGCACCCAGGATTTGTCAGACACTATTCCTTTAGACATTTCTACCCCTGCACGTGGGGCTGCTAGACCCCCTGCTTCTATGTCTATCAAGGCCTTTTCCAGGGCTAAAGCAGCTAAATCTTCTAAGGCCTTACCTACAAAAGCTCCCTCACACAGGCCTACCTCTAGTTCCCAGATACTCAGCCTGGCTGAGGATCTTATTTCTTTGATCAGGGGATCCCAACCTCACCCAGACAGGGCCTCTCAACCTCCTCCAGGTAAGAGGCCTAGGACTGAACCCCCTGAACCTGTCTCTACAGACTATTCCTCGGATGACTCAGATATTTCAGACCATCAGGAAGGCCCATATTCTCCTTATGAGTATTCTGATGCAGAAGACTCCATTCCTTCTGCTTCTCCTCCTGAAGAATTTTCTTTTGGGGAAACTCTACATTCTATGAGGGAACACTTCCAATGACAGGGCCAGGATTTTTCAGATTCAAGGAAAAGGCTAAGGACTTTTTTACACTTACCACAGCATAGGCCTTTAGCCATTCCTCCAGTACTATCAGTTGTTGATGATGCATATAATGATGCCAGTACTGCCCCTGACTCTCTTCCTCCGGCCCCTGCCAAGCCTGATAGATATTACAGGGTCCCGGACACACACTACCACTTGTATAAGGCTCATGTTGCAGACCCAGAAACCATTTCACAGGGCCCTAAGGGTGTGGCAGCTGCCTCTGCCAAAACCCTCTTCCCTCTGAAAGGGAATCTAGAGCATTAGAGAGATGGGGTAAAAGGTTTATACATCTGCTACTCTTTGGCCAGGGCCTTAAACTGTCAATTTCACATGATTCAGTACCAGGAATTTTGTTAGACCAGCTAAATTAAAAACTGTCCTCTCCTGAACCTATAGACCGCAAGTCCCTTCAGGATTTGGTACATAACTCTCAGCAGGTCAGTAATCATTTCTTAAAATGTGGCTATGATGCACTGGAGGCTTCCTTTAGATCAGCTATGACTGGAGCAGTGATTCGAAGGCATGCCTGGTTAAAAGAACAATCCTTACCAGACCATGTTAAGTCAAAACTCCTAGATGCTCCTATGGAGAAACAAAGTTTGTTTGGCTCCCCTGCACAGGAGGTTCTAAAGAAAGTGGAAGAAAAAGCAAAATCCGTCCAAACAGTCAAGGATTTCTTACAGGTCCAACCTCCGAGGTTTAGCAGAAATTGGCCTTCGAAGAATTGGTCCTTTCCAGACACCTCCAGAGCACAGAGAGGCAGAAATAGATGCCTAAGAGGCAGAGGTCAATCTAGGGGTGCCTACAGGGGACGTCAGTGGCAACCTGCCAACCAGAGAAGTGCTGCCACAGCTGCAACTACAACCACTTCCACAGGACAGACACAATGACTTGGCTATGATTCCGCCTACCAGGGAACAACTGGAAGCACCCTTGGGCGGAAAGCTAGCCTTATTTTCAAACAACTGGCATTGCATTACAGGAGACAAATGGACTTTACAAACAATAGACAAGGGCTACAGGTTTCACTTCCACACTCTACCAAAAAAGAGAGGAATGCCAAACCTTCCACCAAGCCAAAAAACAGAGGCTCAAAAGCAAATCAACAACTTACTAAGCATGAGAGCTATAGAAAAGGTACCACCTATGGAACAAGGCCAAGGATTTTACTCAAGGCTCTTCCTTGTACCAAGAAAAGAAAATCAATGGAGACCTATTCTCGACTTGTCCGCACTGAACACATACCTCATTGTTCCAAAATTCAAAATGCTGACCCTCCAGCAACTTCTTCCCATGCTGGGCAAGGAGTCTTGGCTGGTGACTCTAGATCTCAAGGAGGCATACCTGCACGTCCCTATACGACCAGATTGCAGAAGACACCTCAGATTTCTTGCAGGATCAGAGCATTATCAATTCTCAGCATTGCCCTTTGGCTTATCTACTGCAACCAGAGTATTCACGAAATGCCTGGCATCAGTAATTGCTCATTGCAGGCTTCAGGGAATTCAAATTTACCCATACCTGGACGACTGCCTAATACAAGCGGACAACAAGACAAAATTGACAAAAGATTTGGAAAATGTAATACAACTGTTGCAAGCCTTGGGATACACAGTCAACATTCAAAAGTCAAGACTAGTACCATCCCAAAGGATAACATTTTTGGGTGCAGAACTGGACACAACAACTCAGATGGCTTTTCTCACAGAAGAAAAACAAAAGCAACTACCAGTCTATTTCATGACATTAACAACACAAACTCAGCTTACTGCAAGGAAAGTCCTGCAAGCCCTGGGTTACATGGCATCCTGCATAATATTGATCCCGCATGCCAGGCTGCATATGAGAAAGTTGCAATGGTACCTAAGGAATGTATGGTCTCAACACAAGCACAGCCTAGAAGCCCAGATTCCAATAATTCCATGCCTGAAAAAAGAATTCTTGTGGTGGGCTCAGGCCTGTCAGATGAACAAAGGATTGCCTTTCCACAAACCACATCCAAGTCAGACCATTACCACTGACACCTCAGACCAAGGCTGGGGGGCACACATGGAGGACAAGTGTATACAAGGCCTATGAACCCAAGACCAGCTGAATCTACACATAAATCTAAAGGAGATGCTGGCAGTGAAACATGCAATACATGCATTCAGACCTTTCCTTCAACAAGGTCACCTGCTGATAAGGACGGACAATACCACAGTCATGTGGTACATCAACAAACAGGGAGGTACACACTCATATCCTCTATGCCGGATGGCAATGGACCTGTGGAATTTGGCCCTGAATCTCAACATTCAACTACAGGCCAGATTTGTACCAGGGAAAGAAAATTCACTAGCAGACACCTTAAGCAGAAATACCACGGATGCTCACGAATGGATGCTGCATCCAGACATCTTCAAGACTATAACAAAGAAATGAGGAATGCCAGACATAGACCTGTTCGCCTCCCCACACAACCACCAATTGAAGAAATTCTGCACAAGAGCATACCACCCACTTGCCTGGAGGGTGGACTCCCTTTCCTTCAGCTGGAAAAACCTGACAGCATATGCATTTCCACCTCTTCCTTTGATGTACAAAGTCCTACTGAAGATCAGAGAGGAACAGCCAAAGGTAATCCTGATAGCTCCAGACTGGCCAAGGCAACATTGGTACCCGCTACTGAGAAGCTTGTCTCGGACACACTCATGGCCTCTACCTCTACGTCCCTTACTTCTAACACAGAACAACTACAAGACCCTGCATCCAAACTTGAAAACACTGCAGCTAACTGCTTGGAATATTGCATAAAGCAAAATAAACCAGATTTATCTCAGAGGGTTAAGGACATTATCCTGGAGGCACGCAGACCCTCCACAAGGAAAACTTATTCAGCCAAATGGAAAAGATACCTCATTTGGAGTGCAGCAAAGGGAGAAAATGTCTCATTGGCAAACATAGCACACATCCTGGAATACTTAGCAGAACTGTTCCACAATGGCCTGTCCTACTCCTCCATTAAGATTCATGCATCAGCAATTTCAGTAGAGTACAACATGGATCCTCCTGTCTTCTCTCATCCTCTACTCAGGCAGTTCTTGAGAGGAATCAAAAATGTAAAGCCTCCAAGGAAACCACCTTTACCCACATGGGATCTCAACTTTGTGCTGGAAAAATTAACACTCCCCTCTTTTGAACCAGCAGCAACAGCAGACTTACAGTTCTTATCTTGGAAAACTGCTTTCCTGCTAGCAATCACTTCAGCAAGAAGAGTATCTGAGCTACAGGCATTAATGGCAGTGCAGCCTTTCCTTATCTTCCATCAGGATAGAGTGTCTCTGAGAACTAATCCTACTTTTATGCCAAAAGTGGTCTCCAGGGTATAATTGAACCAAGCTATCCATTTACCTACTTTCTTCCCCAACCCACAGAACAGGGTGGAAAGACTACTACATACCTTGGATGTACACAGACAATTACGCTACTATCTGGACAGAACTAAGACCAACAGAAAAACTGACCAGCTTCTGGTAGCATATGCAGCTGGAGTGCAAGGAAAAGCAATTTCAAAACAGACAATCTCAAAATGGATAGGAAATTGCATTAGATTTTGTTACTCTTTTCATGGAAAGACAACTCCTGAAAATATCAGGCCTCACTCCACAAGAGCTACAGCCACCACTACAGCTTTCCTACGAGGAGTGGCTATCAAAGACATTTTAGAAGCTGCTACTTTGAGCTCCGTGCATACATTTGCCAAGCATTATAATCTTCCTTTATACTCCAGATCCCGAGCAGGTTTTGCAACTGCTGTTTTGCAAGGGATCTTAACTACACCATCTTTATCTTAGTGCCTCCTCCCCAAGTCTGGCTATGGTATTCTACCCATATGTTAGGACTGCAGATGCATCCTTGAAGGACATAGTACAGTTTTGTACCTACCATAAATGTAGATGTCCAATAGGTATGCATCTGCAGTCAGGATTACCCACCCTCCTTCCCCTCTGTGGTATTCCTAGGGTACTTACCCCTCTTTTAGCTAGCTGGGGGAATCTATTATGGTGTATTTGTTTGTATGTATATATGTATATATATATAGTTTGCTTCCTACTGTTTGGAATTATTTGCATTCATCCAAATTTAGCCTTCCTAGAGGGCACCTGGCATTTGGGGCAAGAAACACTGAGGAAAATGGCGTCGGCTGATGCCTTTATACCCCAGCAGCTATGACGTCGGGTGAAGTGCGACATCAGCCGAGGCCAGACCCAGACTTTAGAATCCGGCCGACCGAAGGGCTGCCTGAGGCAGGACAACCCATATGTTAGGACTGCAGATGCATACCTATCGGACATCTACATTTATGGTAGGTACAAAACTGTACTTTTCACTTGTCAGATATTGCTTTCTGTCTCAATTGCTGCAATCTGTGATTGAGAATCCTAAAGTAAGGTGGTATGGAGATTTCAAATGTGATTGCTGTCCTGCAAGAACACATGTTTATGTTTAGAGATTGCACAAACTATTATAGTACTGTTAGAATAGTTTTTTATGTACTTGAGCAAAATGTTTACTTGAGTACAATGTTTTGTGCAGTGGAGTAGAAGTAAAGTGTTTAAAACGATGGGGAATCAAGGTGGCTTAGAAGAACAAATTGCATGTCCCACTTAGAATGCCTAATTGCCAAATCCTACTTATCTAACAGGCTGTTCTAATTATCCACCACTTTTCCATGATGGAATGCATCTGCTGTACAAGAGTCATTATAACAGTAAATTATAACATTTGGTTTACCTACCTTCTCTAGCCTTTGTCCCTGATGGATTTTCCTGTAATTGCTAACTTGGTCTTCTGTCTGTGAAAGTGCTAATGCATGTGGTGTAAAGCTAACATATGTTGGCAGCACTGTCTTACCATCTCTTATGTGAGTAACAGTAGTCCCCATGTTTTTGTTCAGACAAATATATCTCTTTAGTAGTTCACACTAGTATGGGCATCGAAAGAAATGGGGTTATTGTCAAGTCTGCTCATGGCCATTCTTTTTGTATACACTTCACACTCTTCAGTGAGGTTCCATAGCCTTGTTTTGGATAGCCTTAGACTATTTGAGAGGACTACCACCACCACCAGCAGTCTTAAAATTTTTTTCTCTTCTGAAGCCTCAGTTCTATAGAAAACATGGTCAGTCCTCTGCACTTCTCAACTAACTTCTTTATAGTGCTCTAATTTTGCTAAGTGCTCTATTTACTCCATTCTCATTTGACAAATAACTCATTCCTACTACTGTAGTCATTTCAGCCTTTTACATAATAGAGTATCTTGAGGAGGCAAACCAACTTCAGCCAGAAGAGCAGATGTGTTGCAGATCCAGAGTGCATAACTAGGGATAAGGCAGAAGACCACAGCAGAAAAAGAAGTTATGTCTTACCATAATGTTCCATCTGTATTGTTAATCCTTGTTCAGTCATTACGTATGGGTATCGGTTCCGACCTCTGAACCGAGCCGGCCATTTTCCAAGCTCGCGTCAGCTTCAAACTCTCGAGCTAAACTCTTACCCACAATTCCCCTCTCCCTGTTACCTCAGATTGAGTTTGCAAGTTAAAGAAGGTAGAGGCTACCTCTGGTCAAATAACCTAAGAGAACTGGATGGTGAGATCCACTAGAAACCACAGGAGGGGGAAGGAGGGAGGGTTGTAATGACTGAACGTGGATCAACAATACAGATGGAACGTTATGGTAAGACATAACTTCTTTATCTGATATTGTTTATCCTCGTTCATTCCTTACATATAGGACAGAGTCCCCATCTACCTCTATTCCTGGGAGGCTCTCATGGAAGGACATTCCTGAGCACCATAGAACCGAAAGATGCTCTTCCCCTGGAGGTCAAATCCAATTTGTAATGATTGATGAAGGTATGAGGCGTAGCCCAAGTAGCAGCTGCACAGATGTCATGTAAAGAAGCTCTGGCATGGAAGGCAGCAGAAGTTGCCACCAACCTTGTTGAATGAGCTTTCATGGTAGTAGGCAACGAGATACTACGTTGTGTATAAATAAAGGTCACACAGTCCGTCAACCATCTAGCTAATGTGACCTTAGCAACAGCCGAACCTAATCTAGGTCCAGAAAAGGCCAAAAATAACTGGTCAGATTTTCAAAAGGGTTTAGTCCTGTTTAGGTAAAAACGGATTTGCCTGTGTATATCAAGAGTATGTAGGCAATACTCTCCTCTGTTTGAATAGCTGGGAAAGAAAACTGGCAATTCAATGACTTGATTAATGGACATTTCAGAGATCACTTTAGGCAAAAATGACAGATTACTTCTCAGAGACACTTTATCTCTATGAAAAATCAAGTATGGACTGTTGATACATAAAGCTTGAAGTTCAGAAATATGTCTGGCAAAAGTAATAGTGACCAAAAACAAGGTTTTCCATGACAAATACTTGAGGTTGCAAGAAGAGGCTGGTTCAAATGGTGCCATTGTCAGAGCTTGTAGAACTAATGATAAATCCCATGGTTGAATAGGTTCTCTAAAAGGTGGCTTCAGATGATTCACACCTTTTATGAAGGTCTTGCACAATTTATGGGACATAAGAGAAGAATCTTGGACACCCTCATTAAAAATTAGAAATTGCAGCCAAATGAACTCTAATGGTAAAGGCCGAGAGACCCGATTGAAACAGGTTGGCCAGATGGTCTGGTATTATCGACACTGGTGCTGAAAAGGGGTCTGCTTGTTTATCTTTCAGCCAACAGGTAAATTTTTTCCACTTGCTCAGATAAGTAATTCTAGTGGAGGACTTATGAGAAGCAATGAGAATAACACATACTGATAAAGAAAGATCATTCTGCCCTGGCAATCAAGGGAATAGGAGTAGCCAAGCCGTTGGCTTCAGGCTTTTCAGGTTGGGATGAACCTGGTTCTGTGGGTGTGAGATCAACTCCGGGATTGGATGGAGGATCCATGGCCGATCTAGTAGGTGAGGTCAAAAGAATGGGAATCAAATCTGTCGTGGCCAATATGGTGCTATGAGGATTATCTTGCTCTTCAACTGCCGGGCTTTCTTCAGAAATGAGAGGAAAGGGTGGAAATGCATAGAGAAGACCCGAGGGCCAATCGTGGACTAGAGCATCCCTGGGTGACTGTCCCGGAGGGGGAATCCGGGCGAAGTAGTTGCTGCATTTGTAATTGGCCGGGGATGCAAAGAGGTTGCAGCAAGGACGGCCCCAGCGGTGGATCCGCCTCTATCAAGGGATTCAGGGACCACTCGTGAGGTTGCAGACTGCACCTGCTGAGTCTGTCTGCTATCACGTTGGAACTCCCGGGAATGTGCGTTGCTAGAAGAAAACTGTTGGCAGCCATCGCCCATTGCCATATCCTCATGGCCTCTCGACAAAGGGGGTAAGATTTGGTTCCACCTTGCTTGTTGATGTACCAGACCACTGTCATGTTGTCTTATTGAATCGCAATTGTCCCAGACAGCAGCAGGGGATGGAATGCTTGCAACGCCAGAAGCACCGCCCTCAGCTCTAGAACATTTATATGCAGATGGGCCTCCGGTTGGGACCAAGTGCCTTGGACTGTCTGTCCCTGGCATAATCCCCCCCTCCCACCCCATCAGGGAGGCATCCGTGGTCACTGTGGCCTTGGGTTGCTGGAGGGAAAAAGGGCGAGACCATTGAGAGAGATTGTGCATCATCCACCAATTTAAATCCTGTTTGCACCTGTGAGTTACTCGAATCATGGCTGAAAGAGGATGCTGAAAAGGATACCATTGGGTGAGCAGTAGCCATTGTAGAAGCCTCATGTGAAACCTGGCCAGGGGAACAATGGTGATGGAGGCTGCCATGGAGCCCAACAGCTGTAGAACTGAGTGAGCCGTGGATTTTTCCTTTGAAAGGATTGGAATTAGTTGTTGCTTTATCCTTAAAATTCTGTGCTCTGGAATAGCAGCTCTGCAGTTTTTTGTGTCCAAGATAACCCCTATAAATTCTGTCGACTGAGATGGGGTGAGATTGGATTTCTGCCAGTTTATGGTTATGCCTAGCCTTTGAGCAGCGCAGAGAGAGAGTATGCCAGGGCTTTTTCCAGTAGATGTCTGGTGGGGGCAGAAATGAGCCAGTCGTCTAGGTATGGAAACACCTGGAATCCTTGAAGTCGCAAATGAGCTGTGACAACTGCCATGCACTTTGTGAACACTCTGGGGACTGTAGAGAGTCCGAAGGGCAGTACTGTGAACTGGTAGTGACTGGCTCCTGCACAGAAGCGCAGAAATCTTCTTGATGGCCTGTCCACCTTTATGTGGTTGTACGCATCTTGAAGATGCATAGAGCACATCCAATCGTCTTTTTCCAAAAGTGAGAGGATAGACTGTATAGTGACCATCCGGAATTTTTGTACTCTCACAAACTTGTTCAGTACACTGGGATAAAAAATTGGTCTCCAGTCCCCGGTTTTCTTTGGCACCAAAAATAGTCTTGAGTAGAATCTGGATCCTATCTGGTCTGGAGGGACTATTTGGATGACTCTTTTTCTTTGCAGCTTTTCTATCTCTAGTGCTGCTTCTTTCCTTTGACTGGGTGGAACATCGGGAAGATTTTTTGAAGGGACGGGACAAAGATCGAAGGGGATATGATAACCTCTGGTTATGATCCTTTGTACCCAAGAATCGGTGCTGATGGTTAGCCAGGCAGAAGGGTACAAGGAGAAACATCCCCCAACCATCTCCAGAGGAAAGGAGTTGGACCGCTCTTCAGGAGGTAGGATTGACCAGGGAAAGAATCCCTGGAGCCCTGGTTACGTGGTCCTCCTCTGCCCCAAAAGGAGCGTCTTCCCTGTGAGTTTCCCCCTCTGCCTCTGGGGGAGAGCTCGGCCTGTGTGTCACGGAAAGGACCCTGAGATTTCTTGAACCATATCTTCCCACTCTTGGAGGGCTCAATGGGGTCATTAAGAAAGGAAGACTTAAAAGGTTCCGCGTAGTTGCACAAGCGCATCCAGGTGTGTCGTCTCAAGACCGCAGCTGAACCCGCTGCTCGAGCTGCTCCTTCTGATGCGTGAGATATCAATCGCATAGAGGAGTTAGATATAGACTCAGTGGTGGCCAGCTGAGAGGCCACTTTGTCATGGACCTCATCAGACACTGCACCAGCCAAGGTTTCAGAGAGCTCAGAAACCAGATCCCTTTGAAGCCTGGTAAAATGTGCCATATAATTCAGGGACCTGATGGCAAAGGTCGCTGAAGCAAAAGTGTGCTTCCCTATTCTGTCCAGGGCCCGGGACTCTGTGTTAGGCAGATGGACAGTCTGTCTTTCTTCTTCTGCCAGATCCTTTTTTGTTGTGGCCGCCACCACCAAAGTATCTACAGGAAGACCTTTGGACCAGTGGGGATCTGAAGCAAGAGGGAACAAGATCTTATCTGGCCTCCGGGGAATAGCTTCAACAGTATCAGGGGCCTTCCAAGCACGCTGCATGATGAACTTGACAAGTTCATCTGCAGGTGGAGTAACCCAGGAGGTAGGGGGCCGAGCGCGAAAAGCCTGCAGGAACACAGATTCCTCAGGGGTCAGATTAGTGGGCTGCCAGTCACCTCTCTGTTTCAGGATTTCAAGGATATCGCCAAAGGATACCTCAGAGGGTGGCCGAGGGGATCCTTCCCCCTCATTGAAATCTGTGTCTTTGGTGAAAGACTCCTCTGTGGAGTCCATGTGCTTCCTCTTACACAAACTTTTCCAGTGGACCTCCTCAGTGGGAGAAGCTGGGGAAGACAACGGAAAAGGGGATTCCTGAGGGAATATGTCCTGAGGCCCTTGTACCTGGTGTCCGCTAGGTGCGACTTGTGAAACCAGTGTACCAGAGGAGGGTGTAGGTATAGACAGTCCTCTATCGCCAGCAGCAGCGAAAGCCTTCTCCATCAGTTTGAAGGCTGGTCCACACGGAGAGGAGTGTATGACAAGGACAGGGGGCACTCCTCCTCTAAGTGGCTCAGCCTGCCGACTCGGAGTCCCTGGATGGCTGTGGAGCAGCACGAAGGCAACTTCGGTTCCTTAGTGAGATCCATAAAGGGAACCTCAGAAGGGGAAGACTGTACTATATCCATAGACTTCAAAGGCAATGAAGGAGGAGATTAAGAAGGTGTCTTTGAAGATCAGTGAAAACCTCCCAAGGAAGGATAGTTCCTGGGGGGGTAGAATACCTCTGGCCAAGAAAGCCTGGTCCACAAGACACAACACATCATGTTCAGAAAGACTTCTGGTGGACCTCACAGAGACTGAGAGCGAAACAGGCCTGTCCACAAAGGAGGCAGACCCGAGGACAACGGTGCCAAGAAAGACTGAACTACTGTAGTCTGCACTGAAGAAGGCATTGGTGCCGATGTCATTGTCTGCACAGACACAGGGATTGGTGCCAAAGTGGTTGCCGGTGCCGAAACTGGAACCGACAAAACTGGAGTCAGTAATAAAGGCTTTGGTTCCGAGGAAGATCTCTGAGCCAGATCTCTGAGCCAACTTGGTCAAGGTCTGCGCCGACTGAACGGTCGGTGCCGATACAATGGTAAAGGTCTGAACTGAGGAGCTCCTCAGTGCCGATATGTAGAAGGCTGCAGGAGAGGACGGAGCCGAAATCACTAAGCCGAAGGCCTCTGTGCCAAAGGTCTGGGCACCGAAAGCACTGGGACTGACTGAGAGAGCTCCGGAGCTGAAATTTTAGCCTTTTTAGATTTTGGTTGGTGAGAGTCCCTAGCCAGGAGTGAAGGCAAGGATTTAGTCTTAGTGGAACCATCCATTTTCTTATGGGCTTTAGGAGGGGTTCAGACCTCTGACCCAGAAATAGCCTCTGAAAAGGGAGATTTTAGAAGTCCCTTCACTATCAGCTTATTTTTCCTTTCTAACAAAGTTCTATTAGAAAAGTTTTCACATATAGCACAAGGTGGTTCAACAGATAAATGGGAAGCTCCCAAACAATAAACACATAAAGAGTGTGCGTCAGAAGTAGGCAGTTTGTGTCCACAATCAGAACACCGTTTAAATCCTGGACTACCCTTTTTATCTACCATATTAACAAATAAAAAGTACCAACAATGGTACAAGAGAGTACCCGAAGGTATGAAAAAGAAAAGGAAAGGGATTACCAATGATGGTAAGGAGAAATTACCTCACGGTAAAAAGGGTTAGAAAAGGACAGAATAAACCTGAGGAAATTATGAACCATAGATGCGATGGGGCAAGAGGCAATAAAATATCAACTTTTCTGACAGAAAAGTAATTTGTAAAGCAATTAAACAACAATTGACTGTACTTAGCTCAAAAGAAGTAGCTTGACACGATCAGATGGCAACCTGGCAAACAAAATCTGAGGTAGCAGGGAGAGGGGAGTTGTGGGTAAGAGTTTAGCTCAAGAGTTTGAAGTTGTCGCGAGCTTGGAAAATGGCCGGCTTGGTTCTGAGCTTGGAACCGATACCCATACGTAAGGAATGAACAAGGATTAACAATATCAGACAGAGGCTTTACACACTTTAGTTTCCCACCAACACTGCTGTTTTTGCACTTCCAGCTTTTGATTATATCCTGTTTGCTTGAAAATATTCTAATGCTGTGCTGTTGCAACCAAGCAACAGCAAGGACATGTATTGTTCTCACTGGAATATTATATGTTTACATTTAAAATTGGAAAAGACAGGCATTTGCTAGTATTAGCAGATGTCGTTCAGGATAAGAAAAAATGAAAAAGAATTCTCTGCATTTTATCTTTTAGTAAAGAAAGGGATCTTTACATTACCCACACTGCATCACTACAATTTGTAGGCTTGGAACATGAAGACCTCCTCACTCTTTTCAGTTATCTGCTTTGGTAATCCCTGTTCTTTCAAAAAAATAAAAAAAACACTGGAAATTGATACCAGAGTCAAAGTAGAGAGTCTGTCCTCTGTCTCGAGCATATTTAATGGTTCATGGGTAGTTGCTAAGCACGCAGTCCAGGAGACCATTGAGGATTGTAGCTCAATTTCCAGTGTAGCTCAGAGCACTGTCTGGGTAAGTGACTTACTCAGAGTTACACAGTAGGCAAATGGAGGCTGAGGGAGTCAAACTGTAGACTACAGAAAGCCAGACAGTGATGCAGTGAATGCAGTCTGCATCCAGACACTCAGCCACAGGCATCTAAGAGAGTTGATGGGCTTTATAAGGCTAATAAGGAAAAACAAAAATCTCTGTAATAATCACAAGACAGACCCCTTCCACAATTTTTAAACACTCTTCTTAGCCCAGAAAGCTCATACCCATGTCAGGTTGCCTTCTTGAAGGGGAAATAAGGTTGGTGGACGTGTGATAAGAACGTGTGCAACTGTAGTATCTTGAACTTTATAGCTCTGAACCACATAGTTTATTTTGGAGCTTTTCTCCTTCGGCCACTGCTGAAAATGGCCTCCTGCCCAGTTGGAATTTCCAGGTAATTGAATGTTGGTAAATAAAATAAATAAATATTTGTCTTTTTAATTGAATCTTTTATTGACTTTGACCTCATAGTAGCTGAACAACATAATGTGAGTGATGCATACCATTCAACATCACTATGAATATAATGTTGCAAACAGTTACAGTCTTATAACATTCTTCAGGTATTTAGCCTGCAAAAAGAAAAATGTGACCCTTCCCCCAAAGACATTTGGATTATTCTGTAGAAGATTAAAAAAAATGGTTACACCTTGCAGTTGTCATCTCTGTTTGAATATTTAAACCGAAAACAAACTGTGCTGTGAAGGCAGTAGGTACTTTTTAATAAGAGAAAATATAAAAATAGGTAAGCGCTTTCGTAAAAACTTCTTCAGACCATAAAACAGCAATATAGCACAATATTTTAAATACAAAATTAGAAACTAATTAATCAATGTACCAACAGCAATAAATCACATGATACATGAATTTTAAATACAATTAATCTCTTTTCTTTAATTTAGGTTTTAAAGGAACCTTATCGTTTAAACCTCCTGCATTGTCAGCTTGCAAGTGCAGAATCCAAAAAAGCTCTCTGCTCGGTTTCATTATGCATATCTCCCAGTCTACCATAGTCATTCAAGATTTCTATCACTTTGAATTTAAGCATATGATCAGTATTAGTTTCTTTAACTTGTCTAGCCAGTGAGTTATGTGGTTTAACACGTCTTCCAGGGATTTGGATGAAAATGAAAGCAAATTATTGCAGAAGGGTTTATCGTTTATTCCAGCGAGTCCATCACTGTTAGGGGAAGTATCCATGGATTTAAGTATGTTTGCATGACTTGTTATGCTGCGACTCATGTTCTCTAATGATCTACCGGCTAGTAGGTTTAAACATCACAGTACTTTTATCCAGCTTTGTAATTTATGTGAACATGACTTAAATTTATCTCTTAATGGGCAGTCCTCTAATAATATGAAAAAGTTTTTTAATATAACAAAGCAGGAGTTATATGCACTTAAAAGACTGCAAAATGACAGGGCTATCTCTATACGACCTGCAGATAAGGGAGGTGGCTTGGTCACTATGGACATTGACCATTATAAGGAGTCTGTTCTATAACATCTTAATGACGGTGAACTATATGAAAAAATAAATGTAAGGAATTTATATGATGTTATTAAGCTTGCATACTCTGTATTGGATGATTGTCTGTTATTGAATATTATTAACATAGACATTCATAAATTTTGCTATGTTGATTCTCCTAGGGTTCCCATTTTTCAAGCCCTACCTAAGATTCATAAAGACCACTATAATCCACCATTGAGACCTATTGTTTCAGGACAAGGATGGGTAACAGAAATGATGTCTGTATATGTGGAAAAGCATTTAAAAAGTGTATTAGATGAGTATCATGTGGTATTGTATGACTCTAGCCAATTCTTAACACAGCTTTATAACTATTGCTCTGATACAGATTATTGTGTTGATATTGATTGTATGTAACATTAGATATTTGCTCGCTATTCATGGTCAAACCGAATGATGAATGCCTGGAATTTACTAAGAAACATCTGTTGGATCATGGCCTTTATGATAGGAGACAAATAGACCTGTTATGCCTATTTATTGAAACAGTGTTGGAACTCACTGTTTTTATTTTGGATGGTGATTATTATCGCCAAAGAAAGGGAGTAGCGATGGGTACCCCCTGCGGCAATAGCTATGCTAATATAGTGCTGGCGCAGTGGGAGAATTTATTTTATTTTATTTATTTTACATTTGTTGACCGGGATAGTCCGACTGGATGCATGTCTCTTTTCAGCGGAGGCCCGGGGAGAAAAGCTCCAAGGGTAAGCAGATACAGCATTACATATTACAAACAGACTATTTACAGAGATTACATAAGTAAGCAAGTTAAACAAGTTCCACAGGTTACAGTTAATCCTGAGCGCAAGTCAGGATTAAATTAAATTACACAGCAAACTGGTTAACAGATTTTTACACATTCTAGAGAGTTAGCCAGGCTTGATACATTGACATAGCCAGTTAAGTGACAAATGTTGTTTGAGTCTAGTTTTAAACTGACCTAAGGTGGAAAGTAAGGTAATATCAGCTGGAAGAGAGTTCCAGGATCTACATACAGAGTTTGCAAAGAGAATCACCGGCTGTGTTATTAATTTTGCTAGTCTGAATTAGTAGTTTGTTAGAGGATCAAAGCGGTCTAGGATTGTTGTAGGGGGTGATAATATTTTTAAGTGCAGGAGTATTGTCCAGATTATAGAGGATTTTATAGGCCATAATCAGTTTGGTTATACTGGATTAGGCTGGGTAGTTCAAGCCACCCAAGCTGATTTAGATTGATGCAATGATGTGTCCTAAAAGGTAGCCCAGTGGCAAACCTGGCAATGTGGTTGTAGCAAATTGAGTTTCTTAAGGGCAGTCTTGTTTAAATTCGAGAGTAGAGGGTATGCATACAGAAGGGTTGAAAGAAGGTGAGAGCGAGCTATGGCAATTTTAGCTGGAGGGGTTAGGAAGGCTTTTATTCTGTAAAGTGACCCTATTTTTTTATTGATGGTTTTGATAGTTTGGTGAACATGTAGGTCAAATTTTAGATTATTGTCTATGATGACACCTAATAGTTCTGTAGAGGGGTCAGGGGAGATTATTGTGCCATCATTTGATTTTATGGTAAAGGTGAAAGCGGTAGACCTACGTGTTGGTGAAAATAACAGCATTTTAGTTTTTTTTGGGATTTAGGATAAGACGATGTTCAGAAAGCCAGTTTTCTATTGTATTAAATGTGGTCTGGGTAGCTGACCATAACTCTACTGGAGATGTGGCTGAGCAAATCAGAGTAGAGTCATCAGCATATTGGATACAGCTGACTTTTTTGGGATGACAGTATAAAGGTCGTTAATGAAGATGGAGAATAGCAAGGGCCCTAGTATAGAGCCTTGTGGTACTCCAAGGGTGTTAGGTAGAAGGCTAGAGAGTTTGTTCTGCCAGAGGACAGCCTGCTGTCGACCATTCAGGTAGAATCGAAACCATTGAAGGGCTCCAGTATCTAGACAGAATGTTTGAAGGGTGTGGATTAAAAGTTGATGATCAACCATATTGAATGCCTTGGAAAGATCCAAGAAGAGGGCTGAGGATATATAACTATTGTTGCGATTATGGTTTATGGTGTTGGTAAAGGCTAGGAGGGCTGAAGTAGTGTTGTGATGAGGACGGAAGCCATGCTGAGTGTCTGCCATAAGGTGATTCTGGATTAGGTGGTGCATGAGATGTCTATGAATACATTTTTCCATAATCTTTGCAAGTGGAGAGAGTATAGCTATTGGCCTATAATTGGAGAATTCAGTAGAGCTGCCTCCTTTGTGAAGTGGGATTACATAGGATATTTTCCAGATGGTGGGAATTTTAGCTTCTACTATGTTTCGATTGATTAGTATTGAGACGGGGTAAGCAATAGCATCCGCTGATTTTTGTAGGTACTTGGCAGGGAGTTGATCAGCAGAAAGTGTACTGGGTTTTAATTTTTTGATCAAGGTATGGATAAGTGAAGTGGTGACTGGTTGGAAGCTAAATGTGAGAAGGTTTCTAGGGGTGCTACTTTCAGGACCAGGGGAGCTAGGAGGTAGTTGGCTAGCTAGGGCTTGAATTGTCTCAGTAAAGAATTGGTTAAAACTATCAGAAACATCTTCAGGGGTTTTATCAATAGTAGCAGTAGGGATTGGGGTTGAAGTTTGTCCAGGATGTAGTAGATTATTTAAACCTGCCCAAAACTTCTGAGGGTTATTTTGATTTACTGTCTGTAAATTACAGTAGTATTGTTTTTTGTCTTGTAAAATTGACTTTTTGGTTTCTTTCCTGGATTGCCTGTATTTAATGTGATCTTGAGGGTCTTTAGAAGAATGCCATAAAGCCCATGCTTTGTTTCTAAGGGTAATTTTGAGTTTAGACTCTTTAGAAAGCCATGGCACAGTTTTTGCCTTGGTTCCCTTTGAACGAACAGGTGCATGCAAATCAAGGATCTCAAGGAATTTGTTGTTAAAGTATGCTACTGCTTCCTCTAAGGGGAGGTGTTTTAGACTAGACCAATTACACGAGTTTAGTTCTTGTTGGAATTTGGCAGGGTCAAAGTTTTTATTGTTTCTAACCTTTTTGAGTAAGGGTTGTTGGGAATTAATGGTTTTGTGCTTAATTGCATATGTGAGAAGGTGATCGCTTAGGCCATCAAGGAGGGTACCAGAGGTGTACAGTTGGGGGTGACTATTTGAGTACCCAGTCAAGTATACTTTCTTTTTGGTTGGGTTTACCTATCCTGGTAGGGGTGGATATGATTTGTGTAAATGCATGCAGGTTAATATGGGTGGTTGGGGATTCTGAGGAACAGGTGCCCCAGTCTATGCTAAAGTCTCCAAGTAGTAGGGTTTCTTGGGGGTAGTGACATGACAGTCAGTGCAGGATATCTTCAAATGTAGATATATTATTACCTGGGGGAATGTACATGCAGATGATATTAATGCATTTATTTTTATTAAGTTGCAATTTGGTGGCAAGAATCTCTGAATTATTAATCTAAGGTGGTTGTATTACATCTATGGTGACATTCAACTCAGATTTATAGAGTACAGCTACCCCACCCTCCTTCCTCGAAGCACGATCCAGCCTGTGTATGTTGTACCCTGGTGGTAACACTTCGTTGTCTTTAGTGTTAGGTTTTAACCAGGTTTCAGATAAACAGAGAATCTCAGGGGAGTGGAAATACAGAAGTGCATGCAATTCATGTACCTTGTTATTACTGCTTCTAATATTGAGCTGACAGACTAGGAGAGAGTTAGTTGGCCTATTAATTGTAGGTTTGTAGCTTAGATTGCAAGTAGAGGGGGTATGTGTATCTGAAGTGAGTGGGCCAGGGTTGGGGTGAATATCATCACCAAGTATTAGGTTGAGTCTGTACTTGGTGAAGAACTTCAGGAATTTGTTTATTAGTTTGTGGTAGTGTTTGGATCTAGAGCTAATGTGCCTGGGGTTGAGATGTTGATAGACTGAACAAGATGTTGGATAGAATCTGGTACTGTAAGTATGGTTGAAGGTGGAAGGATTTACAGCTGGGGTGATAGTATGGCCTTAAAATCCCGTGAGAAACTGGTTTTAGTACAAGGTAAGGAGTTATGGTGCAAACAAGAGGGGTAGTAAAGAGGAGTATATCATTATCTGTGATTCAGCTAGTGAGTTAAGGAACTGTTTTACCTGGTGATGCAACACCAGAAGATAGTGTGGTGAGGTAAAGGTACTGGAAGGGGGATGGGTGAATGCCAGATGAAAGCTAATAGGTGCTATTAAAATGTAGGTAGAAGAATGGGGGTGGGTGGAATTATCCCAGATGAAAGCAGATAGGATCTAGAAAGTGGGGGTGTGGCTATGGTACTGTAAATTTAGAGGTACTGGGGGTGGGAGGGAATTGGGGGCAGGGAGGGGAGCGAAGAGAGCCTGAGCGTAGTGGGGCTGTTGCAGTTTACAAGGTTTCCTAAGGTGTCCTAAAGCTGTAAGGTAAGTATTATAGCTCTTAATGTAAGAGTCAATTTACCTAGGTTACAGGGGAGGAGGCAACCACTCAAGTAGAAATACAGAGCCCTATGGCTGACCAATATGGTGACCTGCTTAATTACACAGCACTGTAAGTGAAAGCTTAACAAATGCCTTTTGTGTGCAACCTACTCTGTTTAAATGCTGAGAGAAACTGATTGCAGTCCTGTTAGACACCGTTTTGTAGGGAACTGTAGAGTTCAACTAGGAAAAGAGAAAAGCAGAGATTCTAGGGTAAGCATGAAGGCAACAACAGGCAGTTATTTTATAATAATGCATTCAGAAAGGTTTGGTGGGGGGGGGGTAAAGTAGCATACTTCAGAATGAACTAAGATTTATAGCTAAGAAACCTAAGCAAGAGAGCAATGCAGTAAATAAACACTTGCCAGATTTTAAAGATATACCAGAAAAACTAAATCAGTTGTTCACAATTGTACAACTGGAAAATTGCCAGTAAAAGCGCATCAGGTATAGCTAGCCCAAGTTATTCAAGTCATAAAAGCACTTCTTCAATGTGTGTGTGCAATTTAAACACAATAAGTTATATGTACTCTCCAACAACAGATTTTCCAACAGTATTATCTTCTATAAACGTTTTGTAGATGATGTATTTATGCTTTGGAGAGGGACTGAGAATGAATTTATTAAGTTTCTTGATTATTTGCATAACACCACAGGCTTCTTGAAATTTGCTAATCATACGTCCAAGTATTACATTGACTATTTAGACAGCTGACTAGAGAAAGATGGAATGTGGAAAATTACTAGTCGCTATAGGAAACACTGTCATAGAAACCATATTCTTTATAAACATAGTTTACACCAACTGCATATTTTTAAAAATATGATCAAGGGGCAAACTATGTGTATATCCCATTTAAATAATAGGGAAGACAGGTTTCTATCTGAAATAGATGTTATGGGTGAAGAGCTAATAGTGCGTGGATATAGAGCTAATGAGGTGGGACAGGGTATTAATGAAGCTAAGCTGTTAAGAGACAACAGAGCTTCCCCTATTTTTCTAACAGACAGCAATACTATGAGATATCAGATAGTGTTGCTAATATAAAAGCACCCACCATTAATCTTACTTACTCCATTAATATTAAGGCAGTGTGTGATGTCATTAAGAAAATTTGGCATGTGTTAACGTCAGATGTTGAAGTTAATAGAGTGATAGGGATGCAACCAATTTTTTCTTTTAGAAACAAAAAAATCACTCGAGACTTTGTGTTATAATGACAATAAGGCCCGGGACATTTCTGCCACATATGGTACACTTCCTTGTGCCTCCTGTAATTTCTGTTACTTTATAGACTTTAATAGGTTTTTACATCCTGTTACTGGCATGACTTATGATTTTAGGGTATGTGCCACTTGTAGAATGAGAAACCTAGTATATTTAACGCAATGTGTACTTTGCTCCCATTTCTGTATTGGCAAAACTAACAGAATGCTTTTTGAAAGAATGAGGGAACACGAGAGACATAAGAAATAATAATATTAGTAACTTATTGGCTAGATATTTTAAAGAAACTAATACTGATTATATATTTAAATTCAAAGTGATAGAACTATTGAATTACTGTGGCAGACTGGGAGATAATCATAATGAAACCGAGCACAGAGAGCTTTTTTGGATTCTGCACTTGCAAGCTGACAAGGCAGGGGGTTTAAATGATAAGGTTTCTTTAAGACCTAAATTAAAGAAAAGAAGAGGTTCATTGTATTTAAAATTCATGTATCATGTGATTTATTGCTGTTGGTACATTGGTTAATGAGTTACTAATTTTGTATTCAAATGTTTGTGCTATATTGTTCTTTTATGGTCTGATGAAGATTTTACGAAAGCACTTACCTGTTTTTATATTTTCTCTTACTAAAAAGTACCTACTGCCTTCCCAGCACAGTTTTTCTGTTTGTATGTATATATATATATATATATATATATGTGTGTGTGTGTGTGTGTGTGTATGTATATATATATAAATATATATAATATCTATATATATAATATCTATATATATAATATCTATATATATATAATATATATAATATATATATATATATATACATATATATATATATATATATATATATACACACACATAGACACACACATATATATCATGTTTTATATATATATATATATATATTTTATATATATGTATATATCTATATATAATATATATATATATATATATATATATATATATATGCTGTTGGTTTTACATTTGGATCTTCATTTGTATGTTTCTTTTTGAATATTCCCTTATGCTGAAGAAAGTGTTTCTTCAGGTTCAATACCAAGGTATGTCTCATCTAGGAGACCCTCAGTTTCATGAAGGCACACCCCAAATGGGAATCTAAGGAGATGCCCAAGGGAGAGAAGTGAACTTGGAAGTGCCAAGCCTAGACAAGCCTAAATCCACTTCTGTACTCCAGTATTTGAGGTCTTTGAAAATACCTTTGCAGTCACATCCACTCTCCTCCCAAGAAACCTGAAAGTTTTTGCAAAGCCAAACAGGCATCCTTACACTTATGTAAGAACCTTATGGTGGATCCAACTAGTTTCCCTTAATGCATTCAGGGGCTTTAAGGTAGCTCCCAGTTCCAGTTTCCTAACAAATGATTGGGAGAGTAGGATGTTAAATAAGTCTGGGGATAAACATCTAGACATTTGTTGCCCTCACCTTCAAGATTCTAAGCTGTCTGTCCCACATGGCAAAGTACCAAGGAAAGATTCTGATACAAGTCAGAATACTAAAGTTTCAGAGATCAACAGTGATATCCTAAAGTTTCAGATTTTGTGTTTGTCCCATTCAGATTAAAAATGTAGGCAGACATGTTTTTAAGTTTGGGTGTGATACTGTTGATACAGCAGTAGTGGGATCCGTCATTTAGAGACATGCTTGGTTGAGAATTCAGCCCTTTTGAGAAGATGCAAAGCAGCAGCTTCTTTGGGCATCTGTAGTCAGGAATCCCACAATTTGTTTCAAAAAGCTGAAAGAAAACAGGAAGACAGTGGAGACTGTAAGGCAACTTTCCCCTTCACCCAAGTACAGCCAAAATTTTCCAACCAAACAATGACCCGTTTACTGCCGTCAGACCAGAGGTCTCCACTCAAGGCAGACTTATTAGCAGGTTAATTCTGCTAGCGTCATGAGCACTGGAAGTGCTGTATGGGGAAGCGTGGGAGTCGGCAGCTGACATCATTCTCCCATCCTGGGGAGAGAGAGGAAGCCTAAGCTCACTGCAGTAGCAGCATTAAGAGCGTAGTGAGCTCCTTACTGCAGGAGCTTTACAGCATCATTAAGTGGTTGCTCATACTGTGAAGCAAGCATCCACTTCCTAAAGGTAGCGGTTGTGGGACTTGCAAGCTGCCTCCTGCAATAGCTTTCCAGAGCTGGCAAGGCTGGTATGGGGTGGTGGGCCATAGGACACACTCCGCAGCAGCAGTATGACGCTGCACCACAATTTTCTACCTCCTTACTGGCACCAGATGTGGGTCTGGTTGAGCTAGGGAGATGATAAGGCAGGTCTAACAGACCCAGTGAATGATGGGAGGAGCTGGTGGCAGCCAGTGAGTGGTCAATTGTGGGAGGAGAAAAACATGATGGTAAAAAAAAAAAAGGATAATTCGGTTTGGCCTTTTGGCCAAGAACACGCCCCCCTCTTATATCCCATTTCAGCTAATCCCTCCCTCCATCAATTTCTAGGGTGTGGCTAGATCTTCAGGGAAAATTGTGCAGAAGGTTACTTCAGACAAATAGATCTAGGGCATAATCTGTTCGGGTTACAGAACAGAATTAAAGACCTTCCTTTCATGTGGATGCTTCCAGTTCCAGCATATCCAGTGCAATTGCCATTAGCCATCCTCAACCCTTGTAAGAGCAAAGGGAATAGTCTTTCCTGACTCCTTCGGTTTCACAAAAAGATTGGCTCTGGAGGCCTTTTATTGACCTTTCAGGTTTAAAAGTTTAAGCACCAAAGTTCAAAATAACTTTTACCCGTCAAATTCTGATAAATTGGGTTGGCTCTGCCTTTCTTTCTGCCCTGGGTTGTTCTTAAGATTTATGAACCAAAATATTGTGTACTGGACCATGTTGGCAGCCTTGTAAGTTCCACTTTTTTCTTTATTCATATCTACAGTGTTCGGTCACTTTGTATCTCAGAGATACATACTTGCATGGCCCTAAAATGTGGAGACCATAGGAGTGTCCTCAGGAGCAAGGCAGGTGACTCCCACATCTAGTTTACTTTATTGTACTTTAAGTTGTCCAGTACTCCAAGGGACTTCACAGCATGCCTTGCCTTGGTATTGGCATTCTTTAGGGCTAAGGGCATCTATAGCTGCATATATCTGGATGACTGCTTTTTGCAGGCCCAGTCTGAGAAGGAATTGCAGAAAAAGCTCCAGTTTACTGTTAGCTGTCTCAGGATCTGCTCTTTTAGGATCTTATGGTTTAGCTTATTGCACAACTCATCCTGGTTCTTTCTGGAAGTGATCCTGGACAGTTTTCTTTCCAGGGCTTTCCTACTAACTCAGAAGGTTGGTATTGGGATAGTTATTCTTGCAACAGTCTCTGAGGGCAAACATAACATCAAAAAGTTTCTCAGATCCTTATGGTTTGACATATACCATCTTCATGTTACCCCTAGCAAGACTCTTGTCTGTGCAAAAAATTAAGTCTGATACATTGTATTGAATATATGGTGATCATACCTTGCTACTGCAGTTACTATGGTACTAAAGGAATAAAAAAAAAGTTGTACACAGTGGTTGTTTTAATTTAGCACTTCATTTAATTTATAGCAACAATAAGGTGGCTAAAAGAGCATAAACTTAAAAAAAGAAATCCAAATAGAACTAAATAGATAACTATGTATAGTTACATACAAGGTTCAGTCTCTTAACCCTAATTTGTAACAGATTGTAATGTGCTCAAACACTTGAGCTTGGGGCATATGAAGAGAAAAAACTGTAAGCTGTTATTTATTGACTCAAAATATTTAAGTACTTTATCCCATCCATTTGAATACCCTTTACTATGCTTATTAAAGAAGAGAAATATTTAACTGTCAGATATTAAGTAATCTAACCTGCGTGAAAGGTAAGGGTTAAGTATACACTATAACTGCCCCTGCTATCACTAGGGAACAGGTTCTTAATGCTCTTTCTAAGGCCAGTAACGCTGCATCAATGGGCCCAGACAGTATCCCAGGATACCTTCTAAATAACATGAAACTTGACTTATAAGGCTATCTGGAATTGCTGATTAACTGTAGCCTTCAACAGGCTTCATGCCTTTTGAATGGAGAACAGCAACAGTCATCCCTCTGCACAAAGGTGAGCCATCTACAGATTCTGGAAACTACAGATCCATAAATGTCACTAGTTAGGAGGGTGGCCTAATGGCTAAGGTGTTTGACTTACAAACCCAAGGTGCAGGGTTTGAGTCGCACAAGGGATAATTTGCTAGGCTTAAAATGGCTCGAAAGGGCAGTTAGCCTAGTACTAACCTATGACCCTAGTCTGGTATGTAAAGCCATGGAAATAATTATAATGGAAATGATCAATAATGATGAAGTAAACCTCCAGACACTGGACCCAACCCAGTTCGGCTTCATGAAGGGTAGGTCATGCCTACTTAACCTGGTGGACTTCTTTGAGAAGGTCACCAAAACAATGGATGAGGGCAGAATGGTTCACACTGCCTACCTTGACCTGGCCAATGCATTTGACACAATATCTCACTCTGGCATTGTTGACAAACTCAAGAAATTAGGTGCAAACCCATATGTGTCACCCTTTGGATAGTCAACTGGCACACAGACAGGACCCAGGACGTTAGAACTGGGAATTCCACCTCTGTAAAGAGGCCACTCACAAGTGGATTCTCACAGGGATTGGTCCATGGACCTCTCCTTCTTGGCATTTACTTCTCTGAAGTCAAGGACAATGTCAGTGGTCTCTGGCTGACTAAATTTGCAGATGATTGCAAATTAGGAGCCATCGTTGAATTCCACACTGACACAAATTTTCTCCAGGAAAGGCTGTCTCAGACAAACAACTGATGTTGGAGCCATGGGCTAAATCTAAATGGCTAGAAATGCATAATAGTATCTTTTGGGAAGTCATCCACCCCTGATAATTATATTAATAACACACCCCTTATAGTTGACCCAGTAATCAGGAACTTAGGGACACACACACAGGCAGTAATCTAGCCTTTGACCATCACATATCTACAGTAGTAAAGAAATCATTCTGTGTTGCGCAACTTATAAACAAAGGTATGGTATCTAGGTCCAAGGAAGTATTCAGCATTCATCAGACCTATCATTTACTATAATGCCCCCTTTGGTATGAACCTAACCAGACATATCCAACAAGTGGAACATCCACAGAGCTTACTCACTAAAAGCATACAGGGCGCAAGTAAAATATCCTGTGCAGACCACCTCAAGGCCTTATCGCTATATTCTGTCTCCTACAGGCTGTTGTGGGGAGATCTGTGCCTGCCATACAGGAGATTGTCAGACTCCACTCTGCGGACCTCCTGCATATCCACAAAACAAACAGCAGCGGAACTGCATGTTCTAAAAACTTAAACCTTGCCTGTGATATAAATAGGGGTCTATATTAGAACATCGAAGTTTCAAAACTTCGAATGTTCTAATATTGACCCCTGTTCAGCGAAAGCTGAAAACTTTGAACATACAGAACAGCGAATTTTTTTCCTAGGGAAAAAATTTGCTGTTCCAAAATACATACACACAACACAAGCACACCAACCAAACAGCTATCCACACACATACACCTAAAATCTTACACCTAACCCTACACTAAACTATACATACACCACTAACTATCCACTTACCTTAACCCAAACCCTAACCCTAAGGTCAGTCACTATCGCACACTCACCTCACTCGCGTCCTAACCCTAACTCAGCTACCCTGCCCTAACCCTCACGGCCACACAGTCGCACACATACCTAACCCGTGCCCTAACCCTAACTCACCTAACCCGCCCTAACCCTCACATCCACACAATCGCACACTTACCTGATCCCGACCCGTAACTTTCCACCACAGCACTGAAAATACCGAAGCAACAGAAACAGACAACCAAATTATTTCCCTAGGAAAAAAATTCGGTTTTCAGTAGCTTCGATATTTTCAGCTTTTGCTGAATAGGGGTCAATATTAGAACATTCAAAGTTTTGAAACTTCGATGTTCTAATATAGACCCTATAAATAGGACCTGCTGGAGAGACAGGTATGTATCCCAGGCTTCCCATCCACATGAAGCAAAGTTCCTCCCTAACCCAATTTAGGTGTAACTTGCGCAATTGGATGGGAACAGGAAATTCATCCCTGGCTTGACACCTATCTCTCTAATGGACACAGGCAACCTGAAAATGGTTCATCTCCCAGGCCTCTGCTTGTAAATGTTTCATCTTCCAAGCCTCTGCATACACTTATCAATGGTACCGGAACTTGTCAGAGATTTGGGCTGCATGGCTAGGCTTAAAAAAAGCCCTTGTGGTTGTTATCCTGGTAAACACATATGAACCTATAAGTGAAATTTTCCATTCCTTTGACATGCGATGTGTAGTTACACTGGCTATGGTGCAACAAACCTTTTAGGATTCCCTCCTGCCTTTTAAAATTACCTTTTGCTGACAACACCAGTAAGCACAATTTCCGCGATCAATGTAAGGAAGCTTCATAGATAACATCCCATATTTTGATAGGCCTCTCCCAGTGGGCTTTAACCTTTGGGTAATGCCAGGACAACATATGCAGCACCCCTGCTCTGGGTTGTCCATGTCTTGAACAGCTACATTTGTTTTTCTTGTGGACTTTATAAAGTCTCATGGTGGGGATCAAGTGCCACCCATGGATCATACTCCTCTGCTGATCTTAGAGTTTAATCATCTTCTCACTCCCCTGCCTCTAATCCTGACTTCATGCCTCTCATCCAGCATAAAATAACCCCCTCTCTAGCCAACCTCTTATTTTGAATAAGTTTCAGCTGAGCAGCTCCCCTTTTATCCCTCAAATCCAGATAAATTAGGTTGGCCATGCCTTTATTAATACTACCCCACTTTATGCATTAGGCTACTCTAATATCTTCTGCCCAGAAATATTGTGTCCTTGGCTCCACTGTTTTCAACTGTTTATACATACAGTAACATTCCTTAAGTATCCCAAATTCCATCTGCATGTCTCAAAAAGATTTAAAGATACCATTTAGTGGCAGGGTTTGTAAGCTGATCCCACTCTAAGACTTTGCTGTCGCCCATTTCTCTTGTGTGCTAAGATTTAAGAATCTCTGCACATCAGAGTGAAACCAGATATTGTTTGTCATCCATACTGTACCTGAATTCACCCATTTATAACAGTTATTCTGTCATTCTCAATAGCCATAAGGTTGAAGTCCACTGGGAGGGTTGTCATAATGGTTAAGGTCTTAAATTTTGTAGATCCAAAATGTAGTGATTCTGACCTCCGATTATTGGCTAAGCTTATAACAGTTTGCAGATTTATAGGTTAGCATTTACTTAATGAACTAATGAACACTATGGTTTTGTGCACCACTAAATACTGACCCAGTCTATCGTCATACAAATCACTTGTCCTTTATTAAACATAGTCACATTTAATTGGAATATGAAGCTGACCCCATCCTCCTTATTCAGTAGGGAGTGTATGCCCACTTATTTAAAATTCTCCTTACCCATCCTGTATCTCAAAGTTTGTAATTGCTTTTTTGAACTGAGGCGATCAGAAGGTGATTAAACTCTGTAGAAATTTCCTTATAGGTTCGTAGGTTCACAGGAGGTTACTAGGCTAATGACCCTAGTGCCCTTACAAGCCTAGCCAAATTCAACCCTTGTTCCCTTAAGGGTCTAGAGATGTGGTCTATGTTATAAACAGATCTAAATCAGCACCGACTGCCCCTATCCAAGAGGGACACTGAAACCCCTGGGGTGAATTTTGCAGTTTCCCATCCAATCGTCCAAGTTATGCTTAAAGGGTTAATGAGGGGCTCTGTTTAACCTGCATTGGAAGTTTATTCCCGAGGAGAAGCAACCTCTGGGAGATGTATCTGTCTCTCCTGCATGTCCTGTTGATGTCACATGCTATGTTAAGGTCCCTAGAGCGAGTGAATTGTGTACCATGTAACTTACGAATGTGCAGCATTTCCATTAAGGCAGATCAGAGGTTGCTCTGTATGCAAGGCACAAGTCTCCTCTGAGTAATCTACATGATACAGAGTATAGTGACAGTGATGTCAGTCTGTCCCGTACGATGTGCTGAAGACCCTGAATTTTCTTTGTGAGGAACTTTTGAGGTCTCTCCAGTTGTTGTAGGTACCTATTTAATTACATACCAAAGGGAGCATTGTATTGTATTATTGGCCTGATGAGGGAAGAGTACAGGGGGGGTTATAACCTCTTTTGTTGTAGAAGCTATGCCCTTGCCTTTGGTGAACCAAAGTAAGGTTGCTGTCAACCTGTGTGCCCAAATCTCTTACCACTGATTTAGAGCTTAGGGTGGTGTTATTAATTTGGTACTCTGTAGGGACATCACCTTTGCCAAAGAGGAAGTTAATGCATTTTTTTTTGCATTGAGTTTAAGACCATGACTTTGGCACCAATCATTGGTTTGTGCAAGTCCTTCTTGTAGAATATTGACAACATTTGGAGACTCAGTGACTGCTCTGTTTGCAGTCATCAGCAAACTTTGTCAGCCACAGACCTTTTGTTTTTGCCTGTACTTCTGAGAACTAGATTTCCAAACAGTAGGGACCCCAGCACTGATTCCTGTGGAACACCACCGGTAATGGGTCAGCTGGTGGAGGTGGAGTCCCCTATTTTGACTGGATGTGTTCTCTCGTTGAGCCAGTTTGCAACACACCTGGCAGTATATGGGTTGACCCCCAGCTAGGTAAGTTTTTCAATGATGCCTGAGTGGGGGATTGTGTCAAAGGCCTTGGCCAAGTCTAGGTAGGCTGTATGCACAGATTTGCCTTCGTCCTGGGTTTTAGTGGCAGTCTCAAAGAAGTTTGTCAATTTCAACAGGGAGGATCTCACTTCAGCAAAATCAGACTGGGTCGGTTCAAGTGTTTAAAGGTCTCTTATATCCTTGTTTCTACATGGCCTTGCAGATAAGGCTGGTTAGGCTAATGGGTCTGTAGTTCCCAGGGTTGGTGGATGCACCCCCTTGTGCAAAAGGATGATGGTAGATGTTTTCCATTCAGCAGGGACAAAACCATTGCTTAGGCTGTGGTTGAAAAGAATACCCGATGGTGTTGCTAACTCCTGTTTTAAACCATTGAGAATGCAACCTGGGATGTTATCAGGTCCCATAGAGCCTGTGTTTTTGGCCTTGGAGAGAGCGGTTAAGACCTGCTGTTTAGAGATACTAGGTGGAGAATAGGTGGTAGGAATGTTTTGGTGTATATCTGGTGGGGACAGGGGGTAGAAGGTTTCACTGAATCTGTCCTCTAGCAGGTTGGCTATTTCCACTGGTTCAGTATATGCGTTACCATTCACTACCATTTCAGCACAAACCTGGGCTTTTCCTTTAAGGTTTTAGGTGTAGGTAAAGAATGCCTTATGGTTATCCTTAGCTAGGGATGCTAATCTGTATTCATAGTTCACTTTAGAGGACTTTACAAGATGTCTTATTTGCTTGTTCAAGCTGAGAAGGGTGTGCTTCCAATTCTGAGATAATTCCTTTTTGCTCTTAGACAACAATTTCTTCCTCTTATTGTATAACCTGTTTATGGTGGATGTCCACCAGGTAGGCTTGTTTTTTCTTGAGGATCTTGCTTTGATTCCATCAAAATGGCTAAGACAGTGCAATTGTATAGATGGTTATACAATACATTGGTGTTTATCCCAGTATAGGTGTCCTTGCAGTCAGTGAAGACAGGAACTTTGAATCTCTTAATGCCTTCTAGTAAGAGGCTGTAGCTGGCTTTGGAGAATTTTTCTAGCCTAATTTCTCCTGAGGCGGGTGTCTGATGCTATTGTTAATTCGAAAGAGACTGATTTATAATCAGACTTCACCAGGGAGGGGCTGCACACTTGTGGTGGTGCACCATTCTGTTACGTTGGTGAATAACAAGTCTAGAATGTTTGGACACTTTGTGAGGGGTGCCAACTATCTGCTCTAAGGCATTTGAATTAATAAAGGTGAAGAACCTTTGGGCAAGCTTGTTTGTACACGTATAATTTACCCAGTCTATGGATGGGTAAAGTCACCTATAACCAGGGTACAGTGGATATAAAAAGTGTACACACCCCTGTTAAAATGTCAGGTTTTGTGATATAAAAAAATGAGACCACAATAAATCATTTCAAAACTTTTCCCACCTTTAATGTGACCTATAACCTGTACAATTCAATTGAAAAACAAACAAATCTGTTGGGGGAAAAATATAAAAAATAAAAAAGGACAGTAAGTTGATTGCATAAGTGTGCACACCCTTAAACTAATACTTTGTTGAAACACCTTTTGATTTAATTACAGCATTCAGTCTTCTTCGATACGCACCTGCCATCAATTAAAGAGACTCTGATTAACCCCAAATAAAGTTCAGCTGTCCTAGTAGGATTTTCCTGATATATTTACTCAGTTGCCTGCTCTAGCAAAAGCCATGGTTCGCAGGGAGCTTACAAAGCATCAAAGGGATCTTATTGTTGAAAGTTATCAGTCAGGAGAAGGGTACAAAAAAATTTCCACAGCATTGGATATACCATAGAACACAGTGAAGGCAGTCATCAAAAGGTGGAGAAAATATGGGACAACAGTGACGTTGCAAAGAACTGGACGTCTCTCAAAACCGATGAAAAGACAAGAAGAAAACTGGTCAGGGAGGCTGCCAAGAGACCTACAGCAACACTTGAAGGAGCTGCAGAAATTTCTGGCAAGTATTGGTTGTGCACTATATGTGACAACAATCTCCTGTATTCTCCAAATGTGTGGACAATGGGGTAGGGTTGCAAGACGGAAGCCTTTTCTTACACAGAAAAACATCCAGGCCTAGCTAAAATTTGCAAAACAATACATCAGGTTTCCCAAAAGCATGTAAGAAAATGTGTTCTGTCTGATGAGACCAAGGTTGAACTTTTTGGCCGCAATTCCAAAAGATATGTTTGGCACAGAAGCAACACTTCACATCACCAAAAGAACGCCATCCCCACGGTGAAGCATGGTGGTGGCAGTATCATGCTTTGGAGCTGCTTTTATTCAGCTAGAACTGCGGCTTTAGGCAAGGTGAAGGGAATTATGACCAATTCCAAATACCAGTCACTTTTGGCCCAAAACCTTCAGGCATCTGCTAGAAAGCTGAAGATGAAGAGGAATTTCACCTTTCAACACAACAATGACCCCAAGAGTACACCCAAATCTACAAAAGAATGGCTTCACCATAAAAAAATTAAAGTTTTTGAATGGCCCAACCAGAGCCCAGACCTAAATCCAATAGAAAATCTGTGGGTGACCTGAAGAGGGCTGTGCACAAAAGATGCCCTCGCAATCCAACAGATTTAGAGCGCTTTTGCAAGGAAACGTGGGCAAATATTGCCAAGTCAAGATGTGCCATGCTGTTAGACTCCTACCCAAGAAGACTGAATGCTGTAATTAAATCAAAAGGTGCTTCAACAAAGTATTAGTTTAAGGGTGTGCACAATTATGCAACCAGCTTATTGCACGTTTTTTATTTTTTATAATTTTTCCTCTAGTAGATTTGTTTGTTTTTCAATTGAATTGTACAGGTTATAGGTCACATTAAAGGTGGGAAAAGTTTTGAAATGATTTATTGTGGTCTTATTTTTTGTATCACAAAAACCTGGCATTCTAACAGGAGTATGTACACTTTTTATATCCACTGTAGATCCAAGTAGGCAGTGTGTATATCATGGTTCATAGAGGGGAATCTGTAGCTGACGATAATTCGGAAAGGGGTCTTTCCTGTAGTTATTTGCACGTGGAATAACTCTAGGGAACCATTCTGTTTAACCAATCTGGAGGTGTAGTTCATCTTTGAATATTGCTACTCCTTCTCCTTTAGTTTTCACGCATTCATTGTGTGGTCTGAACATGTGGAATTCATTATATACCAGTGCGGCCGGGGTGCTGTTCGCTGCCTTGAACCAGGTCTCTGTCTTCCAAGGTGAGGAGTGCTTCCAGTGAGTGCAGTTTCAGATTTAGACTCCTAGCATTTAGCGTCATAACCTTAAGATCTGAAGTAGGCAGACTTCATTTGTCTGCAACCTGTGGGTATCTGATCCGACCTCGGATCCGAGCCGGCCTTTCAAAAGCTTAGGCTCCGAGCTCCTAGCTCCTCCCTCTACCCATAACCCCTTGCCAAGCCCTGACTGACCTCAGATTTCGTTTGCCGCTTTCAAGTTGCGACGGATTCCTTGAGCTCCTAGTGCAGATAAGTTTTCTGACAGGAAAATTTTGTAAAATTTAACCTTTTTTGATTATTTTAGATAGAAGTGTGTCTGTTAGGCTTTCCTTCCTCTATCTTTTATATTTTCTTCGGGTTTTGCGTAGTTTGAGTGGTTCGTGGGTGCCTCGGCCTGTTAGGGCAAGAGTATGTCTGAAGCCCATAAGGCAGTTTTTCTAAGTGCAGTGTGGCCATAAGCTGTCCCCGGCGGATGGCCACACTCGGTGTTAATCTTGGGGTTGAACACCTGTCATCTGGTTGTACCATTTGTGCAGGGTTCAACCCCGAGCTTTGAGCTTGTTCTGGCGGGACTTCTCCTCCAGATACCGCCTTCTGCCCCTTCTACACAGCAAGCAGATGCTGTGGGCTCTCCTCCCGGCTGGGACTCAACCTCCCTCTAAGGCCGGAGGAGAGAGACCTCTAGGGAGAGAAAGAAGGAGAGGCACAGGAGAGGCACCAACGGAGAGCTGAAACCTCTAGTTCGGCTCCTCCATCCAAGCGGCCTCTCCTGTGCCTTCTAGTTTCCTCCTCGGCTCCTCTCCCCTTCTCCTGGGCCCGTGGAGGAGGAGGGTAGCCCTTCAGCGAGGTCCCCAAGTGGCCTCGACTAGATCTACCTTCTCCATGAGTGAAGCAGACATGGACCGGATGATGAGGAGATTCATCCAGGCCCAAATGCAAATGGGAGTGCTCCTAGCCCCCATCCGGGATTGGCTCCTTCTCCGACCCACACCATGGGTTGAGCTGTCGGCGCCGGGCAGAGTTGGATCGGTGGGTCGGATCCGATGACCGAGCCTCGGATCTGAGGGAGCTGGTGTGTCTTCGGCTCTGTCTAGGTTGGAGCACACGGTCTCGGATCCGCCGATCCGCAAGGTCGGATCCAGTGGGGGGGTTCAGAGAAGCTGGCTCC
Organism: Protopterus annectens; assembly: GCF_019279795.1. Lineage (NCBI taxonomy): Eukaryota > Metazoa > Chordata > Ceratodontiformes > Protopteridae > Protopterus > Protopterus annectens. Next base: position 379,981,958 of record NC_056746.1, read on the forward strand.
CCTGTGGAAAGGGCACTGTTGAGGACTTCCGACCCCGGTCCCTGCCACGGCTCCATCCTGCACTCCCTTGCAGTTGGGCCAGGCTCCCGATGTTCCAAGTAGTTCCTTGGAACATCCAGCGCGTAAGTGCAAAAGGAAGGCACATGGACTCATTTGGAGACATTATGGAAATGTTGAGGATCGGGGTGGTCCGCCCCAAGGCCTCCTCAGGCGAGTCTGTGTTCTTGGAGGCATTCCATCTACCTCTTGGGTGTCCTCCTGCCGACCCTCTGGTGGACCTTATATCCACCACGGACACCATTGAGCCTGTACCCAAGCGTCCTGACCGTATCCTTTCCCTTCGGACCGCACTCACTGGAGCAAAGGCCCTCCAGTAGATGCCATGATGATGGCTGCAGCCACTAAGAGGAGTTGGCCCAGGAGAGTCCCTCTATGCATCCTCCGGGCAAGGAGTCCCGATGGATCGCATTGGGTTTTCAGTTCAGCAACCTTCTCTTTGAGAGCTGAACTACATGGCGGATTTGATTAAAGAATACTCTGCATCTCCCCAGAGTCCATGTCGGGTGAGGACAAGCAGGTATACTCCACCGAATGGCCACTCTTAGAGCAGTTTCTAACACATCTATCAGCGGAGCAGGCCTAGTCATGAGGCGGCAGGCCTGGCTCCGCCACTGTGAAATGCCCTTTGATGGTTCTGCCTTGTTTGGCAAAACTGTTACATTGGTCCAGCCCAGAGGTCCTTCTCGAAGAACCAAAGGGACAGAAGAAGATGTGGTTCGCAGCAGTCCCAACCTGCTCGATAACCAGTCCTCCCGTGGCAGAGGAGGACAGGGAGGTCGCCGGCCTAGAGGCAGAGGGGCTCCTAGCAACTTTGGGTCCAGAGAACCTTTCTCTGATAGGCCCACGCAGCAGCCCTGAAGGGTTGCCCAGCTGTCCGTCTCTGAAGGCAGTGCACCTAACTTCTTGGGAGTCCATCACAACAGACCGTTGATATCCAGAGGTTATACAATTCCCTGTACAAAGTTCCCAGATCTCGCAGCCTCCCAGATGTACCACGGACAGCTGCTAGAAAAAAGAGCTATCCAGTGCATCCCCTAGATCAAACCGGGTCAGGGTTTTACTCCAGGTTCTTTTTAGTGCCAAAGGGGACTTAAGACCGATCTTAGATCTTTCCCTGCTGAACCTGTCAGTAACCAAGCAAAAGTTCGGATGGTCACCCTTCAATCTATACTCCCTCTTGAGCGACTGGATGTGGTCCAGGAGGTTTCGATGGGAGCCAGTCATTATCAGTTCAGGGTCCTCCCTTCGGTCTCACCTCAGCCCCCAGGGTGTTCACCAAGGTACTAGCGGTTGTAGCGGCCCACCTGAGACTCCAGGGATTACAGGTCTTTCCCTGGCTGCATCATCAAGGCATCTTCTGTGCTCAGCCAGGGACTACTTTGAGCATCACTATCAACTGGGAGAAATCTTTACTGCACCCCACAAGTTATAGATTTCATAGGAGGAAGGCTAAACACCAGGTCAATGCGAGCCTTCCTCACCCCAGACAGAATTTCCAACCTGAAGTGTCATGTGGTCCTGCAACCATTTCCGACAGCAGGGTCCTGAGGGCCCTAGGTTCGATGGCGGCAGCTATCCGCTTCTTATTCATGCGGCTTACGCGCGGGTTCTTCAATGGACCCTTCAGGTTCAGTGGTCCCCTCTCTATTCCTCTCTCAACAGTCCGATAGCGGTCAGCAAAGCATGCAAGGATTCCCTTCTTTGGTGGCTTGTCTCGGGCCTCCTGCAGCATTTCCCGAGCCACAGTGACCGGTGGGGGCATTCTGCGGGAAGAGATGTCAAAAGGCGTGGAACCCCACAGAGACTTCGTTGCATATAAATGTCCTGGAAATGAGGGCTGTGCTCCTAGCGTTGCAAGCACTTCACAACCTTCTTCCTTCAGGGACTATTGCTATTCAGACAGACAACATGTCGGTAGTCTGGTACATCAACAAACAGGGAGGAACCAGGTCCTATCCTTTGTCGAGAGGCCATGAGAGTCTGGGAATGGGCAATTTCCACCAAACGCTTTCTTGTAGCCATTCTGGGAAAATCCAACATCCTTGCGGACAAACTCAGTTTCTTTCCCCTCACGAGTGGTCTCTCAATCCTCAGGTAGTGAAGAAGATTTTTGCCGTCTGGGGGCAACCCTGTTGCGATCTTTTGCCTCACTCAAGCGCCAAATGCGACAATTTCTTCGCTCTGCTTCCCCACCAGGGAATCCCCTTTATGCCTACCCTCCACTACCTCTGATGCAGAGGCTTCTGCAGAAAGCCAACAGTTTGGGGAGCAGAATGATTCTCATTGCCCGTTCTGGCCTCGTCAACCCTGGTTCCCCTTTGTATGGTCTCACAAAGTGAATCCACCCTGGATTCTGGATCCGATCCTGGATCTCATCTCCCACCCTTTGGGAATTCCTGAAATTGACAGCTTGGCTGCTCCAGTTCCATCCTTGATTAGGACTCGTCAAGGCCATCCTAGTGGCGGCTCATAAACCTTCCACTAGGCAGGTTTATCGGAGTAAATGGAAGAGATTCTCTATTTGGGCGGTCCAGAAAAGTTTGGATCCTTTTTCAGCACCTATGTCGTAGTGCTGGATTTTTAACAGACCTCTTTCATCAAGGGGCAAGTTCTTCCACGATTAAGGTACAATTGGCAGCCATCTCTCATTATCACATTGGTCATGAGACAGCTCCCCTCATGATGGCAAAATTGTGCAAAACCTTTCTTAAAGGGATTTTTTTGTTGAGGCCTCCAGTTAAAGAGATTGTACCACCTTGGGACCTATCTTTAGTTCTGCAAGCCCTTACCACTCCTCCCTTCGAGCCTGCAGCTTCTACAGACCTGAAGTACCTTTCCTGGAAGACTGCCTTCTTAGTAGCTATCACTTCAGCCAGAAGAGTGTCTGAACTTCAGGCTCACCTTTCCTTCTTTCCAGATAGGGTGTGCCTCAGGACCAATCCATCCTTTCTTCCAAAAGTCTCTTCAGAATCTAATATCAACCAATCAATCAACTTACCTGTGTTTTTTCCCAAGTACTCAAACAAAGGAGAATACAAATTGCATTCCTTGGATGTTCATAGACAATTACGATTTTACATTCACAGAACAGCTGGTCACAGGCAATCAGATCAGCTGTTCATCTCCTTTGCTAAATTTGCTTTGGGTAAAGCAGTTTCTAAAGTCACACTATCGAGATGGATTGCTAATTGTATTCTGCAGGCTTATGACACTTCAGGTAGACCTGCTCCTCAGAGGGTTACGCTCATTCTACTCTTCAAGTCCCGTGTGTCATTGGATGATATCTGCGCGGCAGCCACTTGGGCCTCACCTCATACCTTTATTTCTCATTATAAGGTGGATGTTGTTTCCAGGGAAGAGCATCCTTTGGCTCAGCGAACATCCTTCCATGCCCAAGATTCAGGTAGCTGAGGACTCTGTCCCACAGGTTGCAGACAAATGAAGTCTGCCTACTTCAGATTTAGAAGTTATGTACTCACCATAACGTTCCATCTGAGTAGGTGACTTCATTCCATCCCCTGACCTTTATACAGCAGTATTTATGCTTTGTTCAGATACTTTATTCAGTATTATATAGGCAAACTCAATCTGAGGTCAGTCAGGGCTTGGCAAGGGGTTATGGGTAGAGGGAGGAGCTCGGATCCGATACCCACAGGTTGCATCCAAATGAAGTCACCTACTCAGATGGAATGTTATGGTGAGTACATAACTTCTAATTTGTTTTTTGAGGATATTTTTACGTCGGGAATTTTGTTTTTGTGACATTGCCTAAAAAACACACTATTGGGGAGGCAAGAGCTTTGGCCAGTAGCCGAAAGCCCAGAGGTAACAGGTGGAGACCATCTCTGGCAAAGCATTGTGGTGTATCAACCATATCATCCCAGGCTGACGGGTACTGGACCTCCTTAAAATGACACCAGAAACTAAGCCAGATGTTGAAGTCAATCATTTTTTGTCTGTATTGGGGCGTCATCCTAGGTGAAGGTAGAATGCTGCATAAGGCTAGGGACTTACCCGCCTGGGGCACATAATCAGAGAGCTCATCTCTTCATGTAGTCCAGTGAGGTACAGCTCAAGTCGTTCACACCAACATGGACTATGACAGATTCATAACGGTGCCTGTTGTTGAGAGACTTGAGTGTATAAGTGACGTGGCAGATCCTGGCTCCTGACAGCTGACCGTGACCTTTTCCTTATCCAGCCTGGTGAGTGGAACATCTTTGTGTGTCTCAGTGGAGTCACCTATGACTAAAACATTTGATTTTGTGTTTTGCCTTAGGGGCATACTTGATTAGACACTGGTGTGTGCATTTCTATGTGTACTGTGATTTTCTGGGAGTGTATTAAGTGAAGTGTGTGGGAGGTCTCTGATCTTTAGGTAGGCTTCTAATGAGAACCTCTGCATATTTAGGTTTAGGTGTTGTATGTGTAGATGATGCAGGAGGTGAAGTGTGTGAACTGACAACCTGCTTAGTATCTGTTATATTAATTTGTGAGGGAGAGAGCCTAGATTCTTAATATAGATGCATCTCTCACATATTGAATTTAGAAAATGTTGAGAGTAACCTTGAAAATTTCACTTCCACTATTGCTTCCAAAAGTTTAAAGTTCTGTGTACGAGTGTCCTCCAATGTGGATCCTAGCATCAGCCGCAGATATCTTGGATACTCTTCTTCACCTGTTGAAGCACTTTACTTTTCTAAATTGGTCTTTGCATCTCGGACTAACTTATCCCTAAAAGACCTGAAAACAGAGACAGTATCACATGAATCCAACTGATCTGTTATCTCTGTAAATCGTAAGTAAGCATCCACAAACAAACAAGCAGACCCCCCCCCCCCGAAAAAAAAGAAAAAACAGAACCGATTCCTATACAATGAGTAATCACAGAAGAAATAAAGTCTAGGAGGCATTTGAAACAATGAACAAATATTCTGGGCAGGGACTGAAACTGGTCCACTGGGGATCAGTGCTCTACCCCAGTTAAGAAATTGTGTAAATAAATAAATTAATTAAATAATTGACAGAGGTGAAAACAAATGGGAATTCATTTTAGTAGTAAATATGGCAAGTAAGCAGCAGGTGAGAACAGAGGGAGGAAGCAGAAGTAATGTAGGTGAAGGAGAAGTTAGGTGATATGTCCAGTGGAAAAACACTTAGTCAGATTTTTGGTAGTGTCTTTTGTGTTGCATTCAAAAAGTTGGGAAATAAGAGATTTCCTTTGGGTGTGGGAGACATTGCCAGAGTTGAGGTGCATAAATAGAGAAGGAGTGGTCATGCAGTGCATTTTTTGGGGGGGATCTTCAGCGAGTGAATAAACTGACAGAAATTGTGGAGGTTTTAGGGGTGGTTTGTTATGGATTTTAGCCACAAGAGGCAAGATGGCACCTGGTTGAAGTAGTTTGAAGAGACACCCTAGGAGTAGATTAACTGATTAGGTTAATGGAGCATCTGGCTTTGGAGAGGGTGGTGCAGTGGTGTTCAGAGGGGGAGTTGGAAATGAATCAGCAGATTTTGTTTTCTGTGGATTGTATAGTGGAAGAAGTTTTTTCAGACTAGGTGAAAAGGGGCAGCCCTGTCTAGTAGCTCTGCCCATTTTCCCCAAGTCTGATAGGCCTTCTCCATTCAATGAAACCCAAACACTTGTATTTGAATATAGGGCATGAAACCAGCTAATGTTACATAGTGTTTCTGTGGGAGGGGCCCTACCTTTCTGCACCCCCTACCCCACCTACTCTCCTATTCCTGATCTCTAAATATACTACCTCCAAAATTGCACTAAGTTGGAAAAAAGGGAAGCAAGTTAGTATATTTAGAGATTGGGATGTAGATGCAAAGCCCTGTCATTGGAGTGAGTGTGGGCTACAAGCTGTTTGCCAAGAATCTATATAAAATTACATTTTACAGATGAGATAAGATGATATGATACAGAGTCGCAGTTTACCAGAGCAGTACGTTTCACAGCAGTAGACTGTGACTGCTGTATCCACCTTTGGTAAGTCAAAGTAGATTTGAAATATCTATTGATATCTACAAAACTTACAGAAGCAGCGTTCATACCTGTTGTAGGGGAGAACTACCAGTCCTTCCATGGATTTAGAGAGAGAATTTGCCTGGTGGGCTAATCAAGTGAGGGCCAGTGTGGAAATGCTATTTCATTGCCCCCCCCCAAAAAAAAAAACATACACAATCAGAACCTGACTACAGAAGCATTGGAAAAGGTTTGAGGACATACACCTGCATCCTGAAGTTACACAGAGTTGTATCCCCTTTCATGGAAAATGGCTTCCTCATTGTAAAGGAGATTTTTAATGGTAATGTTGTTCCTTCGGCTTTTCCCAGTTAGGGGTCCCCACAGCAGAACCCCGGTCCACTAATGATTGGCAGTGGATATTCACGGTGCCAGCTCAATGCCCAACCTTCAACGAAGGCACGCCCATTCATGCATGTCTTTCGAACGCCACTCGACCACAGGGAGGACATGCAGACTCAACACAGAAGGCGCTCCAGCCGAGAATCGAACGGGAGAACCTCTTGCTGTGAGGCGACAACGCTACCGCTGCACCACTACTCTGAAAGCCTTTGGACTACTTTTGAAACTAATTTTCTTGTTATTGATTACAGACAACACCATTCATATGGCATATAAATAAGCAAGGAGGAACCCACTTGTACCCTTTCTGCAGAATACCTGTGCTAGCCTGGGCATTGGATTCCAGTTTGCACGCGAGTCTAAAGGCATTGTACATATCCTTAGACCTCAATATCCTCAGTAGATCTCTGACTAGCAACTGTGTGTGGCATCCGAATGGCACCATCTTCAAATGGGTAATGGAAAAATGGGGAGTATTGGAGAGGGACTGGGGAGGTACTGGAGAGAGACTTGTTCATCTTCACAGACAGCTACTATCTTCCAAAGTTTTGTACAATGTTTCCATGTAAGAAGGTGCAGGAGATACCTCCTTATCCCATGGAACAACATTTTCCTTTACACATAAAACACAACTCGTTTGCTACCAAAAATATATGAGAAGGTAAAGGTGGAAAGACTCTGGATGATTCTAATGGTCCTGTTGTGGCTCAAACTACAGTGTTTTTCCCTCATAGTGTAACCAGAGAAAGAACATGCATGCATCCTACCTTATGCAGACCCAGGCATATTGGTATATCCAGACCTCTTGGGTCTTAGAAGTAAAGCACAAACAATCTGATATTCATCCCTCTTAGTCTCCTGTTTTCTTAGGATATGTGCAATATTATGAAGGAAGCCAGAAAACCTAGTACAGTGAAGTCATATATTATACCACAAATGAAGAATCTTGGCTGTGTAGGCAAGACCCTGATACTTTCATATGTCTCTGATAATTTTGTAGCAGGATTGGCATACTTTATTCTTCATCTGCTTTGGTGAGCCAAGTGTTGGTAATACAGTCCCTGAATGGGGGGGGTCTGCTTACTTGTCCACCTAGGAAGATTATTCTATGTTCTTGGGACCTTAATTTCATTCTTGTAAAACTGACCTTGGAGTCATTTGAGTCAACAACTTCTGCTTCTCTAGTATACGTACATTTGAAGATAGCTATTACCTCAGTCAGGAGGATTTCACTTTGCAGGCCCTGCTTTAGGTGTCTCTGTGTCTGTGTCTCTGTGTGTCTCTGTGTGTGTGTCTGTGTGTTTTTTAGGAACGTAGGAAAGGAGTACATATAGTTCTTGCTGTAGCCCAGAGTGTTTTTCTTTTTTATTCCTCAACCCAAGAGCAAGGCACCAATAAGAAGAATTATCTGGTTGCCAGTTGACCTACCTACAGCTTTGACTGTAGATGGGTAGAACGGTTGTTTATGTCTTTTCTCCCAGGAAAACAGGGCAGAGCAAGCAAATAACTTCTTAATGGTTGGCTTTGTGAGAAGACTGCAGGTTCAGGCTAGGGCCCATTCCTCTAGGGCAGCTGCCATGTTAGCAGCCTTTCTAAAAGTGTCTCTACTCAGGACATTTATGATGCCTTTGATTGGTCATCCATGCACAAATTTTCCAAATACTAACAGTCTAAAATCCAGTTCAGGAACATAGCAGAGTTTGATACTGCCATCCAGCAGGGCATCTCTAAACACCTGATCCCTGGGATGTGGTGGGATAGAAGTGGACAGTATAATTTTTAAAACTGAATTCCACCTGCAGTATCAGATGCTGCTTTAGTAAACCTCTCCTATGTCATGAGTACTACTGTAGCACTGATAGAATTGTGAGAGAACTCTCACCATGACAATAGTTGTCCGGGTAGGATCACTGCTACAGTACTAAGTCTCTCCTGTAGTCTTTTTTAGGTAGTGTAGCGGTTGAGGTGGGTGGTGGTGGTATTATCTCATGCTGTTACACTATTCATTTCACCTTTTTATCTGCTGCTGAGGAACAAGTTCGAGGATGAATGTTCATAGGGTTCATAGGTTCATACTAGGCTATCTGCCCTAGGGCATTTATAAGCCTAGCCAGAGTGTGTTTGGCTTTCGCCACCCATTTTAAATTAATTTTGCTATGCCTTTTTTTCGAGGTTAGTATACTGTGCCTCTGTCTAACAGTGACACAGAAGTGATAGCCAGGGTAAACCTACGATCTCCCATCCACTCATCAAGATTCCTCTTGAAGAGAGTCAATGTGGGACTCTGCCTAACCTGGACTGGGATTTTATTCCCGAGTGAAGGGTGCCTCTGGGTTATGAATCTGTCCCTCCAGCATGTCCTGTTTATTTCAGTGCTGAGGTTCAAGTCTCTCGAGCGCGTAGCTCGATGGGATTTGGATTTTCTGAGGTGCAGCATGTCCATTAATTCCGGGTTGGACATGGCTTTATATGTCAGGCACAGATCGCCTCTGAGCAGGCGGTATGCCACTGAGTAGAGCTGGAGTTTCTTTAACCGGGCAGCATATGGCATCTGTTTGAGCCCTTTAATCCTCTTGGTGAGGTACTTTTGGGGTCTTTCCAGTTGCTGCAGGTGTCTGGTAAGGTACATCCCAAAAGGGACATTGTACTCAATTATGGGCCTGATGAGGGATGAGTAAAGAGGTACGATGACCTCCCCTGATCTAGATGTGAATCCCTTCATGATTAGGTGGGCTATATAAAATGTTTTTCTAACCACTTTGGCCACGTGGTTGTCAAATGAAAGATTGCTATCAACTTGGGTCCCCAGGTCCCTAATGACTTCTTCTGTACTTAATGGATTACCACCTATGTGGTAGTTTGTGGGCACTTTGTTTTTGCCAAAGGGGATGACTATACACTTTTTGGCGTTTAGCTTGAGGCCATGGCTCTGGCACCAGTTGTCTGTTTCTATGAGGCCCTTTTGGAGGATGCTTGTGTCGGCTGGAGAGTCGATTATGGCGCCCAGTTTGCAGTCATCTGCGAACTTGGTCAGCCACAGTCCTTCCGTGTTGGCCTGTACCACCGAGAAATATATACCGAACAAGAGAGGTCCCAGGACTGAGCCTTGTGGGACGCCACTTGTAACTGGTTTGGAGTCTGACATGGCTCCAGCAATTCTAACCATGTGGGTTCTGTCCTTGAGCCAGTTTGCAACCCATCTAGTGACATAGGGGTTTATATTTAAGCTGGTGAGCTTATCTATAATGCCCGAGTGGGGTATTGTATCGAAGGCTTTTGCGAGGTCCAGGTGGGCTGTGTGGACCACCTTCCCCTCGTCAATGGCCTGTCAAAGGCAGACGTCCTGTCTGGTGGACCCCAGCCATAAACAAGTCTCAAAGAAATCGACCAGGTTTAAGAGGCAGGATCTGTCCTTAACAAAGCCAAACTGGGTAAGATCCAGTGTCTGTAGGTCCCCAATATCTTTATTTATAAGGTCCATGATGATCCTTTCCATAGCTTTGCAGACCAAGCTAGTCAGGCTTATGGGGCGATAGTTTCCAGGATCCGTTGAGGCACCACCTTTGTGGAGAGGGACCACTGTTGCTGTATGCCACTCTTTGGGTACATATCCTGTAGTAAGGCTAAGATTGAACAGTAGTTTTATGTTTGGGTTTAGCTCTTCTTGGAGTTCATGTAGGACGCAGCCCAGGACACCATCTGGTCCCATTAATGCTGTGTTTTTTGCTTTGGAGAGGGCGGCTCTTACCTGAGCATCTGAGATGTCAGGGGGGGCAGCACTCTGTTGGGATAGATATTTGCCCTTTTGGTGGGGAGAGGGGGGAGAAGTTTGCACTGAACCTGTCAGCTAGGATGTTGGCAATGTCTGTGGGCTCGGTGTATTTTTTGTCATTTTGGACTAATTCTGAGCATATCTGGAAATTCCCACCCAGGTTCATAACATAATTAAAGAAAGCCTTGTGATTATCCTTAGTGTCCTGTGCAGTTTTTCTCTAGAAGCTGGCCTTAGACGATTTTATGAGTGCCCGTAGTTTTTTGCTAATACTGATCAGAGATGCCTTCCCTTTTTGGGATTTTGCTCTATCATGTAGTAGCTTCCTCCTTCTATTGTATAGTTTGTTTATGGCTGGGGTCCACCAGACAGGACGTCTGCCTTTGGAGGATTGGGTCTTGGTTTTATTTGGGATTGCATGATCCATGCATTCCTGAAGGTGTTCATAGAATGCGTTTATAAAGGATTCTCATATTTTCCACAGGCCCGAGGGCTTTGAAGGATTTCACCTCGGTTTTGAGGCGTGTGAAATTTGCTTTAGAGAAGTTTTTCACTGTGGTTTTCTGGGCAGGGGGTGGGGTTGGGATGTGAATATCCAGTGAGATTAGTTTATGGTCTGATCTTGCCAGTGAGGGATACACTTCTGGTCTGGAGCATAGTGTCCCCATGTTGGTGATGATCAGGTCCAGTATGTTTCCCCCTCTTGTGGGAGTGGTAACAAGTTGTTCCATAGCATTTGAGTTTATAAATTCTAGGAACCTTTGGGCTAGGGTGTTGGCGCTAGAGTGTAATGCTCCCAGTCTATGTTTGGGTAGCTGAAGTCACCCAATATAATGGTGTTTGGAGAGACCTTCATATTTTCCAGTATTCTCAGGAAGGCCAAGTGGGGTTCCTGTGTTTGGGAGGGAGGTCTGTAGCAGGCTATAAACTGGAAGGCAGTTTTACCCACAGTTAGTTGCACATGGATAGTCTCTGATGCTTCGTGCTGTGCCACCAACCTGGAGGTGTGGGTATCTTTGATGAATATTGATACTCCCCCTCCTTTTGTGGTTCGGTCCAAGTTTTGGGGCCGAAAAGCATGGCATGAGGTATAACCTGGTAGTACTGGGGTGCTCTCGGGAGCCTTGAACCAGATTTCTGTTACTGCACAGATATCGATGTTCTCCATGCTAAGGAGAGTTTTGAGTGCGTGCATCTTGAGGTTTAGACTTCTGGCATTGAGTAGCATTACTCTTAGTTTCCTATCCCTTGTGATACCTATGGAGGTGGGTTTGTCTTTTGAGCCTTGCCTAAAAAAGGCACTATGGGGGTAGCAAGAGCCTTTGCCAATATCCGAAAGCCCAGGGGTGACAGGTGCAAGCCGTCCCTAGCGAAGCATCGTGGCTTGTCGAGCATGTCATCCCAGGCTGACAGGCATTGGATCCCCTTTGAATGACACCAACACTTAAGCCAATTGTTGAAATTGATCATCTTGTCTTCATATTGTGGCATCATTCTTGGTGAGGGTAAGATGCTACCAGCAGTGGTCAGTTCCTTCTCCTGATGTCCACTGCCTGAACTGTGCAGGTATTGCAGTGGATATCTCTTTTTCAGAAGTAAATACTGCTCACTTCTAATTTAGTTCACCCATTGGGTTATGAAAGAAACAAATAAGGGAGGCTGTTCCCCATCACTTGACATATCTTCACAGCAAAAAGAGCCAAATGTGGTTTGGGCTGTTTTTTTTTTTTTTTTTTTTTTTTTTTTTTTATCTGGGATGCAGGCATACACCCCTGCATCAGGAAAGAGAAAGCATCTGGGAGTTGGGACAGCTGGGCAGACATTTGCCATGTAACAAATTATCTTGTCAAGAATACTGCAACACTGGCCCTACTTTAATATCTAATGTTGTCATGAATATCCTGAATACAGCTGTACTCTTCAACTAACAGATCCACAACTTAGTTTTTTTTTTTTATACATCTGCACCTTTTATGGAAGGCTGTTTTTATGTAGAAGACACTCAGCCTTATTGGCTAGAGCTAAACATTTTTCCTGGGTCTGAGAAATGCTGTCCATCATATTTATGAGACGCTGTGAGGAAATTACTTTCTTATAAGTTGTGGGAGAAAACTGTCCTTCATTTATCAGATTAAATGCTTTATCATACTGTGTTGGTTTACAGTGTTACAGGCTTCAGCACAGTGCTTAATGTTCTCTTACAAGTACAAGAAGTGAACATTTTTGAAGTCTGGCTTCAGTAGCTATTTAGTAAAGGAGTTTTAAATCTCACTGTGGGGTATACAGCTGCATCTTATCTGTGTCTGAAAAATGACAGCTGTTGCACTGATAAAGCTTCCTTCCCCAATTGTCTTTCTTAGAATTTTTTGCGTAAATTGTTTAAAAATATTCAGAGTTTGCAAAGTTGCTTCAGCAGAAGTACTGATTTGATATTACAAGTGTTGGCTGCAGGAACTGATAGCACTTATGCTGCAGGCATTAAAAGACAATTTGGCATGTAGGACTTTCCCAGGCTGCTAATTCTTCCTACTCAGGCCCATAATGCCTTGCATTCCCTTGCGCCTGTATTACTGTCACACCATGAAAGTTCCTGGTGCAGAAAGTGACCAAAGGCTCCTTTTGTAATGATTTGGATTGCTTTTTGAAATAAATTTATGTTAACTGCTTGTTTGTTCAGAAGTTTGGCTTCACATTTTTATTTGTTAAGACTCCTCTTATACTTTAGTAGGCCCCGTGGCCCTTTCCTTTAGTCACAGCTTCTTCTGCTTCTAATTATGTTTTTCTGAAACAGATAATGTCAGCTGATCATGCTGTTTAAAACTGACATATCTGTGTAAATGTTTACAGCACTATCGAGTGTATTAGCAGAAAGCCTTCACAATTTGTTCTGATGTCATGGAAGATGTTTTTGCTTTTGCAGCAGCCTTAAAAGTCTCAGCCACAATTATCCTGTTTCCTTTACCAGTAAGCTGGATAATGCAGATGTTCTTTTCTTCATTTCACATATCCGAGAATTTAAAAAGTGCAAGTGAGATGTGTGCTCAGTTCTGTGTACTCTTTAGTTAAAAATAAATAAAGTGGTAGAGCACAAGTCTAACACAAAACTGACCACTGCTGGTAGGCCTTTTCTGTTTCAATTAAGCTAGCTTTCTTATTTCATTTAGCTGCTTCCCTGTCCTATTTCTGTACGGTGCTCTTGTAAGGAGGATGCCAGAAACCCCTTATATTGTAATCTGTCATCTACTGTACATGTGAGATTAGAGACCAGACCTCCTAACATGGTGTCATTGCTGGCTCAGCTTGTTGCCTACCTCCTCTGTGCTCACCCAGTGGGTATTTGTCCCTTGGGAGTGGTTCCCTGGGTGTCTATTCCACTGGCACACGTTCCCAACTAATGGTGCCCCAGCTATCTTATTAAATTATATTTCCAAGCTTAATCCTAGATTTGTTACAGTAAGACTTAGTCACACACAGTATTTAAGAAGTTTGCAGTGACTGTACTAACTTAATGTAAAATTAATTGCTAGAGATTAAAAATCATAAAGAAAAGAGCTTGAATTTGCAAGATAATTCGCCTTTAGTAAAAATATGTGAATATGGTCAGATTAATGGTATGCCCTGTGTAAAAGAGAGGTCTTGAGGACCTTTTTAAGCTGTCCCCCCAATAGCGCAAACTATAACAGACAAGGTAGTTCATTCAAAGGTAGGGAGCATGGTTAAAAAAAAAATCTCCTAGTGCTTCTGATAAATATCCAGAATCACTAGAATCCGATTGCCTGTTGACAAGAGCAGGTAAATGCTTCTTACCAAAGACCAAAATCATGTATACACCGCACAGCATATGAGTTGTAGAAATAGTGTTTCTATTAAAATATGAGTAGAGTTGCAGCACCATGCACTAATTAAAGAAGGCCCGTGTCTTCATTGTCCAACCTCAAGTAATGAGCATTCCCTTAGTTCATAAACAAGGCGGCCAAAGCATGAATCATCATAAACGGGTCTCCTGTAAAAATCAGATCATTAATCTGGTTAATGTTCTAAAGTGTCAACTTAGGTTAAAGCACTCATTTAGCCCAGACAGCCAGGCAGTGTACTTAATGCAACACACTTCAATTGCTTCTTACAGTGTAAACAAGTCTGTGAGTATGAATTCAATTTTCATAATCTTTTCTTTAAAATGGAAGGTTATCTTGCTGGTCTTTCTTCAGTTGCCAGCCTCATGGCATTTGCTGCCCCCAGACAGAGTAGAAACTGAGTAGAAACTGCCTGGTGCTCACAGGTAATGAACTTTTACTTGGTATGAAACGTTTGTGAGAGATGTGAGTATTTAACTACAATGGAGGCCCCACTTGTAAAAAAAAATAAAAAAAAGGACTATGAACAACACACACTTCCTTAATGCTCTACACTGTTGCAAACAACACATGCTTCCATAATGCACCATTCCTCTGTTTAAAAAAAAAAAAAAAAGTCTCATGCTGAAGCTATAAAAAAAACTTTGGTAAAGCCTTATACCTAGAAAGACTAGATCTCCAAATAAATTTAACATGAGATCACCTTTTGGCACACCTACAACAAAAACTCAACAAGATTTAAATACTATCAGATCTACTACTACAGCATACCACTCTACAAATAAAAATGTTTTAGTGATTGATTACTCTTTAGTCAGCCACACTGACACTCCTCTCACTGGAATGAACAAAGAAAGGGTGACAGCGACCTGTGTTTTTTGGGAGCCAGGATCTCCGATATCTCAAGTGCCCTTAAGGCCCTTCCACTTAACAGCTAGGACTACAACAAAGTGATAGTTCATGTGGGGATGAATGACTTGGCTCAAGAATTGAGAGAGAGAGAGACGCATAGAAGCATGTCAGATCTCTGCAAGCATGTCACAAATGGAAAAAAAGACTCTGGTCCTGAATAGGATCCTTCCTTCTCCAAGAATGATGCCCAGATGCAAAGAAAATATAACTGTTTTTAACAATTGGCTCAATAGTTTGTCATTCAAGTAGAATCTAGTATGTGTCTGCAGGGGACGAGACAACAGACAGTCCGATTTGCTTTGCCTAAGGATGACTTGCGCTTCTTTTTCTAAGGCTTTTAGCTTACTGGCTAAAGCCTTTACTGATTCATATTGTCTTTTTATGTAGAGAGCAGTTGATGGATATCCCAACGTAACTTAAAATATGAGATCCAAAACAAGATTCTGTTAAGGTACCTCTGCTGAATGTCAAAAGTCTCAACAACAATGCTTGACCTTGAGGACCTCCTGCATTTGGAGCACATCCTTGTATATGTAATTACTGAAACTTGGTGTAAACATTCAGAAAGCACTTTCTCTGCATCTGAGTTTTATACCTACCATGCCCTCAGATCTGATGGCATCTGTGGTGGGATCTCCATATTTGTTAGGGATCATATCACCACGAAATGGATTCCTAGAGACACACAGACAGAATTCATGAAGCTCCAAATCTCATTAAACAGGACCGACTATCAGTTCACAGCCTGCTACAGGACACCACCTTTGTCTCCTGAAAATCCTATATGTGCTCCGTGAACTCCCTATAAACAAGCGCTCTCATCATTTTGAAAGAGTTAAATTATCCATCAGTAATAAGATTAAAAATGCTTCCTGTGACCCGGTAGTATACCTGGCTATTTAGTACTAAACAAGCCCTGGCAGAACCACTCCTTGAGTATTTAACCTGTGTTCAGCCACTGGCTTTGTCCCCAAGGTGTAATGTGCCACAGTGTTGATACTGCTCCACAAGGATGGCCCCACTGCTGACTGTGGCAACTATAGGTCTATCAACCTGGTAAGTCTTATTTGCAGAGTTTTGGAACATATTATAACGTGATAAACTATTGCATTAAAATTCTCAACCTGCATCAATCCAGCTTCATCAAATGTATATCCTATCTAATGAATCTGGTTAATTTCTTTAAAAGAGTAACATTTGACATCAGCTATGCTGTGCAAACTGCATACCTCAGCCTGCAAAATCATTTGACAACCACCCCCCCACCCCACCATAATTACTAAGCTTAGTGCATTACAAATAGATCCCTGTATGGTAAGATTGGATAGTAAACTGGCTAAAGGACAGACCAACACAGTCCAAGGAACAGGTGGTTCATCAGAGAGTATGAAGCTGACCAGCAGTGTTCTGGGACCCCTGTTGTTTGGCATTTACATTGCTGATCTCCAAAATATAAACCAAGACCTCTAGCTAATAAAGTTTATGGATTAAATTGGGAGGCATTGCCAAGTCAGCCTCTGACACTGGAATCCTTCAGCAAGATCTTACACTTGTCAATACTTTGGTGTGCAAAATAATGGATTTGATTTAAATGCTAAAATATTAAATATTGTCACATTTAGTAGACTACTGATCCTCTCAACATACAACATTGACAGTATCCTGCTCCAAAATGAGAATTTTATTAGAGACCTTGGAACATGGGTTGACAATTCTTGATCCTTTAATTATCACGTAACAAAGCTAGTTAGAAAGTCTTTTTGCTTGGCACAACTCATTACCAAGGGGATATCATCCAGATGTAAAAAGGTCATTATTACCTTATCAGCATTGATTAACCCAGTCATTGAATGCAATGCCCTATTTGGGATGTACCTCACTAGGCATGTCAAACAACTAGAAAGACCACAGAGATTCCTAACTAAAGAAGATCATCGACTTGAAATCCCTAAGCTGTCTGAAAAGACTGGAAGCACTGTTCTTATATTTAATATCTTACAGATTCCTGAGAGGAGATCTGTGCCCTGCCTTCCAAGACATTAGAGGCCTAGTTGTCCTGGATCTTTTGTATCTCTGCAATTCAAGTAATCCCATAAATACCAGAACTAAAACAAAACAAGGTGGAGATAGAGGTTCATTGTTCAGTGTCTTTGTCTTCCTCACCTCTAGAATAAACTCTCAATGCAAATTAAGCAGTGTGGTACATTATTGCCTTTCAAATGGGAACTGCATCATTGGGTGTTTATTCACAAAGTTGCCCCCGGCTTGACTGTCCTAGCCTTCTTCAGGAGTGGCTTGGTCTGAGCGATGCTACTGGTAAGGCATAAATGGTCACAAGACTCTCTTGCCTTGTAATTCCAATGATCCCATGATCCTATGATGTAAACATGAAGATATAATAATGGCTGACTAATGAGGATCATGCTAATACTTTACACCAAGTTTGCAACCTGTTTCTATGCCGAGGAGTAGTAGGATACAATATGAGCAGTTGGAGGGCCTATGGGTTACCAAAATTCCATCAATTCTGTCCCACTTCAACTGAACCTCACATGACTTACCCCCCCCCCCCCTTCAGTTACAATTGCATCCAGGTTTTCTGTAATGTTGTCAGGTTTAGGTACATCTGCCTGAATAAAGGAGCGGTATAATCAAATTTTATCTGCATAGCAGTCTTAATTAAAAAAAACATCCCTCTTCAAAATGGAATCAAATACTAGAAGAATATATGTTGTACAGTGAATCCATGAATATTTGAAATTGGGCCTTCAAGAATAGTTACTTTCTTTTGGCAGAGGCTGACAGGCTCATTTGCTACTCTTTCCTTGTTTATTTCCAGGTGTATGTTCTTCTCCCTGATTTACCTGCCATTGGAAAGCTTTAGGATACTGTAGTGATCCTTGCGCCAAGGAACTCCTTTTTGCCTTCCTCCACTTTGCAACTTTTCAACATTTCTGCAAAAGGTGGTACAGTCCAAGGCAATGATAGTTCAAGTCACCCCCTTTCTGACCTAGTCAGGTATTTCTTCTCATGCTGTAACGGGCATTGGTATCAGCACTGAAGCAACAAAGTGGTTTAGACTTCCTAACTAACAGATCCTTTACAATGAAGATTAATTCCTCTCTATCTATACTACCTACACTCATTCAGGTATATCACAGAAATCAATACTTGGCCCAATCCTGTTTTCAGTTTTTATAAACAAATTACCCTGTGACCTATCCCAGTTAACACTCTTCTTATATGCTGATGACATGGTCATCTAAACGTCAAACCCAGTACAACGGGTAATCCAAGCTCAACTACAAAATGACTTGAACCTAAACCACTGGCTCATCTCCAGAAAGCTTCAGGTTAAACCCTCAAAAAACAAGTTTATGCTCTTTCGTATTAAGAAAAGACTTTCCAAAGTTCTTGATTCCCTCAGCCTGTTTGACCAGATCAACAATCTTACCAGCACCACCACTTCATTCAATTAATTAGGCATTTGGCTTAACCAGTTTCTAATTTTCATGAACATATGCAAAGATCTAAAATTGACTGTCCTCTGTTCTGGGGACAGAAAATGTATCCATTCCATTCATCACCAGTCAGGGCAGCCATTGGGAAAGTCCTGCTTGCACAGCATGAGAATGGCTTATCCTTGTTTATCACCTCCTGTAACAAAAGCACATCAATGCTTTAGACCTTGCCTAATAAAATGTGCTGCTTCATCAGCAATTCCCCTCACCTTGAAGGCATTCCCTTTCTTTATCCGAGACAAACTGGTTCCCAGTACAAGCCAGATCCAACCTTCCTCTGGGTAAGACATTGTCCTGTTTGATTCTCAGCTAGAGCATCTTCTGTGTGGAGACATGCATGAATGGACGTACCTTCGTTGAAGGTTGTGCATCAGGGCCGGCAGCTCAGCACATAAAAATCTACTGCCAATCATTAGCGGACCGGAGTCCTGCTGTGGCAACCCCTAACCGGGTTAAGCCGAAAGACACAACAACAACAACAATCTGCATCATTTAGATGTTTGGGGAATGTACCATATGTACATTTTCATTCTACAGTTGAGTATTAATGTGCAAGGATGAGGTATTTGCAGCACATGGTCATTGCAAATTCTCAAAAGAATTTGTATGTTTCCTACAACTGCCAGAGAAACTTGGAAGAGTAAGATAAATTACAAATAAATACATCTATTTAATGCACAAGCAAGATTTTCTTAGAGAACTAGATTATATCACAGTGCAGTTTGCAAACTGTTGTGACCTATTAGAGTGTAAAGTAAAAACGATAGTCAAAAATATTGCATCCTTTAAGTGCTTACTCCATGTAGCTGCTAGAAAGCATGTGCCATTTACATTGCACTTCACAAATGATCCCACATAACTAATATATTTCTCCACTTCAGTACATCCAGTCTTGTATCTAGCTTCACTTTGCATATGTAGTTTTAATCAAAGTCAATTCCTATAACTCGTCAAAGCCTTCTGATTGCCTCCATTTTTTTGTGCAGATCTCACTGTCTTGGAAGTTTAGACTGAGTGTTTTGCACTGCATTTTGATTTATGCTGGCTACTAAACTCTATGTCTATACTCTAGGTTGCCAAATAGTTTGGGATTGAGAAAGAGGAATCTAATCTGGGTAATTGTCAGGAAAGCAGCCTTTTCCAAAAGGCTCAGTATAAATCATGTGACATGTAAATCTTTTTATCTAGTGAACATACTACTGCCACCTGTTACCTAGTGCCAATGCTTGTCACATAAAACAATATTATACTTCTTTATTCACAAGCACTTTTTGACAACCTTCTCAGTAGTGATCTTTTTGGCTAGTAAACCCATCATTTGTCTGTCTGTCTATCTACCTATCTATCCAGAGAAGAGCACTGAATTATACTAAAACAGCAGCACAACTCACTTACATTGAACAGTTCAGCTTACAAACAGCAACACCAGGCACATGTGGATATATGTACCTTGTAGGCATAAAAGATGTACATTGTTTACAGAATGTACAGA
The DNA here is from genome assembly GCF_019279795.1 of Protopterus annectens. Taxonomy (NCBI): domain Eukaryota; kingdom Metazoa; phylum Chordata; order Ceratodontiformes; family Protopteridae; genus Protopterus; species Protopterus annectens. The sequence continues at coordinate 380,001,942 of NC_056746.1, forward strand.
TTTTTGTTAACCTGTTTAGTGAGGCAAAACTATGATTCATAACAGAAATACACTACCCCTTAAGAAGTCATACCCCTGTCACACCTAATAGTGTACATTCTTAGTTTACAGATGACATCACAGAGTGTGTCTTCTCCAAACCAGGGCCAGCAGTCTTGACCTCCTTTCTATCAAACATAAAAGTACATAAGATGTGGGTCCATTTCTGTATTTGTCGGAGATCAGATCAACTCTTGGCAGATTCCCTGAGACCCACAAACTTATTGAACTCCATCTTACCCTTAACAAGACACTTTACCAGTTTATATCTTGGTTTAATGTCTCCAAATCTTTGAACCCCATTCCTAAGTCACGGTATGATTAAAGTTCATGAGATTAATGTTGTTTCAGTCTTTAATGTTAGCCAAAAGTGCTCTTTGCAGCACCTGCAATATGCTCAGAATTGACTCCTCCTGCAATTCATATGAATTACATGTACTGGTACTGTTTCTAAATGCGACTAGATTCTTTATTAGACCTGCTGCTTCTACTACTGTTAGAACTGTCTGTTTCTCTTTCTCCTGCATTGCTGTCATTTCTGCTAGCTAATCCTGGTATTTTAATGATTTTTGTTTCTCTTTCTCTCTGTGTAAGTCATTGTCGCTGGGTGTAGCAATTTCCATGATCAATGCTACCTTTTTCCCCTGTACTGTTTTTTTTTTTTTTTTTTTTAACTGTTGGTAATGGGTGATCCCATGTGATATAAATGTCATTGTTCTCTACAATGCGTTGTGGTTCATATATCCAATGTTTATCAACTACTTCAGTATTGTAGTGTTTACACAATACCCAGTGTAACAGTACTGGCACATTGTGTCTTTCAGTATACAGGGCCTCTACCATGAGTGTATCACATCATGCAACAAGATGTCTGAATGTTTCCAGTTTTTTTTTTTTATTTTTATTTTTTTTTTCAGAACCTGCATTTATCTCTTTCTCCCGCATGTTCAGTAGCCATTGTAAACCAATGTCTACATAGTCCACTATCCTGGGTTTGCTTCAAGTTCACCTCTCCTTAACCATTCCTGTGTTCCTGAACAACATGATGTTGTTCCAGCAGATCTCTGTCTTTGCCACAGTATTTATGCCTTTTCCAAATGTCTTTCCTTCTCATCTGATCCTTCTCTTTATATTCTTTCATTTTTTTGGCACATTCAGTTGCTGTCTGATTCTTTTATACTTCTGGTTTGATTTCCTTTCCCACTTGATACCGATATGCTTCTGTTAAACTAAGCAGAGAAGTCATCTTTGACCACTTCTCCTCCTATTTTTAAACTTTCACTATGTTTGGATCTGGTGAATTCAGCAAATATTAATGCAATGCAGTCAGTTTTGAGCAGGCCCATACCTGCTTTATAATGAGTATACATGATTTTTATTTACCATTTGATATACATAAAGCATTTTTGTTTTCCTGTCCAACTGATCCAGTAGCTTTGGGGTCCAATCAGTCACCACAAAACTAAGTTAGAACAGGAAGAAAAATTTGGTTTATAGCTGGACTTTATTCCTAGATGTCAAGGTAATTTTCAGCATTAACCTGAACCTAATATGTGACATTAACAAAACCTGCTGGAGAGACAGGTTTGTCTCCCAGAGGCTGCCCCGTCTCTGGAGTAGACATCCCATACAGGTCAAACAGGGCACCTCGCTGACTGTCTTCAAGTGCAACCTTGATGGGTGGATGGGAAACCACAACTTCGTCCCAGGGGTTCCACCTGTGTCCCTCATTGACAGGGGTGATAGGTGCTGACTGAGGTTTATTTTTGGGGATAAACTCTTGGCTAGGCTTGTAAGGGCTCCAGGGCCATTATCCTAGTAACTTCCTATGATTAGTTCTAGTCTTTGATGTATTCCTTACTGAGTTATTCACATTTTATTGCCAGTCCTTCATCAGTTCCCAAATTTTTATACACTCCTCCTTGCTCAAGTTCCTTTATATTGCATTCTTCTCCCTAGATTGGTATTCAAGCAACAGAAATAAATGCTAGTTCAAACAATGACTGAATCTGTGCCAAATACAAGTAAAATCCAAGCTGTTGTATTGGTAAGGGCTGTTGCTTGAATAAGCCTTATTGACTGCTGAATTTATGCTGATTTTTGTTGCCAGCCTTGGTTTGCTCCTGTACTTCTCCTTAAATAAGGTTGTTTTCTGGGAGCCAAATTGTAAACATGTCCATGTCACAAAAATACAGTGTGAAATTCCTAAAGGTACTCCTTCAACTACAGTTGAAAAATAACCTTTATGTTGGGTGATTTTAATTACCTTTGATTTACTGAGTTACCTGCACTGTAAAAGCTGGCTATGACTAAGAGTTATTGGACCTAATAAATGACAATTCCCTATAACAAATAGTTAATCAACCAACAAGGCTTCAGAACATTTTGGACCTAGTTTTTACCAACACAACCTCTGATTGATTGCATCATGCTTATAGTATCTGTTTCAGTGGTCAGGATAGACTCCAAATGAATAACTTTCTCTGTTAAAGTTACAAACTCAAGCTCAGAAACAATCTTGAATTTAAGTACTTTAAACATACAAACGTACTTAAATCATTTGAAGAGCTCTCAAGTTTAATTGCAATTTCACCAGCCCCCATACAACTTCAGCTGCCACTCTGCCACCTCCCTCAGTGTTTAGATATGGCAATCCCCGCTAGAACCAAATGTAATGGGAAGTTTAAATCTCCATGGTGGTCCACCAGTGTAAATAAATCTAAAGTCTTAAAGCAAATTGAAAACTACCCACATTAAAACTGTATCTAACAGGTTAGCAAGGAACTAAAATAGTCATCATGAAGTTCAAAAATAAACATAAATTAAAACTATAATCATAAGCCAAGGATTGCTAGTAATCCATCTTTATTTACATGCAAAAACTGAGAATTTACTAACAGCAATATTCCAAATTAATCCTAAAAAATTTTACCCACAGTAGCCCTAATGATATAGCTAACCTTTATGCAGACATATTTAGTGCTAACTTTACCGCATCAAGGTCATCATTTTATTTATTTTACATTTGTTGACCGGGATAGTCCGACTGGATGCATGTCCATTTTCAGCGGAGGCCCGGGGAGAAAAGCTCCACAGAGTAAAAAAAAAAAAAAAAATTCATCAGATACATACAGATATATACAGACAGTTGGGATAAATAAAAGAGCTTAGCCACCCAAGTTGTTGGCTTTGATGGTTTGAACCAGAAATCTATTTGAGGCGAAGACAGCTAAGATTGGAGTAGAGGTTCAGTATTTTTCACTGGAAGAGGTTTTTCAGGTTCTTTGATTATTTTAATTAAATTGGTCGTTTGTTTTGAGGAGGTTAGGAGGTTGGGTTAGTTTCAAGCAAGTTTCATAGATTGTGACAGATGATTTCTATAGTTGAACTGGTGGGGGCCCTGAGGAGGAAAAAAATTAGTAATTTTGTTTTTTTTTTGGATTTAGGATGAGTTTCAGCGCTTTTCTTTACTACTACAAGTGTTGGTGTTGGGTGACTACTTGTTGAGAGAGACTGCAGAACATATCAGGGGTGGAGTCATCTGCATATTGGATACAGGTGGCTTTAGGGATAATAGGACAGGAGTTCATTTATGAATACAGAAAGAAGGAGGAGGGACTAGTATGGAGAGCCCTGAGGGACTCCTATGGAAGGCAGCAGGCAGGATAGCTTATTTTGCCATTGCACTGCCTGCTTGTTGTCTGCCAGGTATGGGACAAAAGATTATTTAGGTTGAGATAATGAAGTAACTGTTTATGAGCGCATATTTTTAATTTTGGCTATTGGAATTGCTAAAATTCTATAGAGTAGTTAGATTAGAGGGTGGAGAGCAGAACGTGAAGTGGAATGACATAGGATATTTTCCATACAGCAAATTGAGATGGGGTAGGCTATAACGCCTGCTGCTATTTGCAGGTATTCAGCTGGGGAGTCGTCGCAGAGAGAGAGTTTTTGGTTTTTTCAGTTTCTTCAATCTAATAGAGGTGGGTGTTGGCTGAAGAGGAGTAAGGGAAAGGATGATTCCTGGGGACATCAAGTAGGGGGAAGAAGTTAGTTGGTTGGCTAGTGACTGTGTCTCTGTGAAGAAGGAGTTAAAGGTATTTTTCTGGATTTCTGGATTTTTCTTTCAGTGGGGTTCTTGTGGGTGTAGGCCTGAATGGAGAAGATTATTTATTATTTAAGCCTGCCTTTAAACTTCTTCTGATTGTTCTTCTGTTTATCTTGGAGATGAGAAAAAATAAAGGGTTCTTTCTTTTCATTTAATCTCTTTTCATTTCATATGATATGTCGTTAGGTGATGAGAGCGGTTAGGTGCATGAGAGTCCAGATGTTTAGGGGGAGACAATTTTTGTGAAAATCATATAAATTTATGGGCATGGGGTTAGTCTCGGTGGAACATTTGTCCAATCAATATCCCTGAATATAGATTACAATAAGATTGATGCTTTTTTATATATTAACAAAGTTTTAGGGCAATTAACTCTGCATTATATACATGACAGCTATTCCACCACCTCTTTTTATTTCGATCAAGATGGGAGATAAGAAGAGAGCTGGCTGATCTTTGGACTGCTATTGGTGGGGTAGAGTCTGGGTTAGTAGGTGGGCCCGATTTGTGTATTATCACCATCTTTAGTAATAGTTCTTAAAATCCTGGATGGATTTAACTAATGGGATGGGTGGGTTCTAGAAGTGGTTAACTAGAGATTGGCTCAGAGCTATAGGGGGTGTGTCTTTTTGTACTGATAAATGTAGATATAGTTAATGTTTGCAAGGCCAATTATTGAAGCCCACAGTTAAAGTTTGCAAGGACAGATTCGTAATAGTTTGGCTGCACACAAGCTTAATTTAGTAACCGACTGCCTAGGGGTTATCTATCCAGTCTAAGGCTGGGTTTAATTACAGTACTGTTGCTTGCCCGTAAGCATAGAGCAGGTCCCAACTGTATCATCAAAACCTAAAAACCCTTTTCCATATGCCTAGGCAATTTACCTGCATGCCTAATAAATAGTGCTAAATGTACCCTTGCTGAATCTCTCCTGCACTTATTTAACTTAAGCTTAGCAACAGGGTCTGTCTCTGTGATACAGAAAACAGCGGTTGTAATGTCCCCTCTCATAGAGGTGCCAACCAGAGACCCCACAAACTAGAGACCCATCAGCCTAACTATGTTAATTTGCATGTCCTTGGAGCTTATCTCTGACTTCAAAAACAATATTTAAAGCCTCATACAGTTGGAGCCACAGCAGCTTGGTTTTGTTAGGGGTAGGACATGTTTACTTAATTTAGTACATTTGTTTGAAAACCTTATAGAGGCAGTGGATAGGGATATTCAGTCCATACAGCATATATGGATCTGGCCAGGGTATTTGGTCCTGATGTTGTAAAAAAGTCAAAGGACCTCAAGGTAGACCATTGCATGGTTAGATGAATTGCAACTTGGCTAAAAGATAAAGCCCACACAATTAAGGTGGTAGGTGCCACCTCACAAAGTAAGAAAGTATCTAGCGAAGTAACCCAAGGCTTAGTGCTGGGAGGCCTATTTTTTGACATATACTTATCTGACTTTCTTGGCATATACCCACATTTTGGATGAGCATCTGAATCAGGAATCTTGTGGCTGCAGGCCATGCATTCCTTGAAGGTTAATGGTTTTGTGGCCATAGTCAAAAGCTGTAAACACTCTTAAGAAAAAAAAAAAGTGCTACTCCAGTCCATTTTCTGGGTTAAGGGGCCTTGGGTTGTCCTTATCAGATCTGAAGGCTTGGTCATCTTCCACTCCGGTGACAGCTGTAATCTGTCTGGTTCTGAGCACCTCTGATCCAGAGGATTCTCTGAGTTCAAGCATTTGTGCTAGATCCAGGGGTAGGGGATTGACTCCAAAGTTGTTAGAGCTTTTTCCTTCCTCTTGGAGCTTCAGTGATCATTTGGCTCTGAAATCTGCCTTTGAGTAGAGCAGGGTCAGATACCGAGACACACCTGGTTTGGATACCTCTGCTTCTACTGGGGGTCATTATGGGCTCCCCCCAGCTTCTGCTTTCAAGGTGGTTGAGAGAGCACTCTCCAATTCTGGCGAATGGGCTTCCTTCACTTTCTTGGTTCAACCCATCTCCTAGAGAAAAGCCCTGGGTCCTTTTCCTGCTCTACCTATCCCATCAGAACAGGTAGTTCTGTCGAGCCTCAACATGGTCCTCAACATGGTCCTCATTCTGGGCTCCCCTCAGTCTTCTGAGTCATCTCCAGAACATCCCACTGCAGTGGTTCCTTTGAAACACATGTACAAGGACACACATCAACTCCCCATAAGAGTCATTCACTGACGACACTGAATCAATTAATGGGAAATGTCCCCCACATCACCACTTGAGGATGTCTCATTTGAGGAAATCCTCAAACCCTTCTTGAGATTGAAAGTAGGTTGGTCCTTGGAAGCCCTTCCCCAAGAGGCATTGGTGTTTCTCCAGGTCTTTGTATCTGACCCAGCTACTTCTTGGGTGGTCCCTTCCATGGATGAGATGGTCGACTTAATCTCTAGGTGGGCATGGAAGGAGCCAGATGTGGCTGAACCTATACCATATAAACCAGCAAAGTTTCAACTTGTACTTAAACTCACTCACATTGAAGCAAAGGTCCAGTGGTTGATTACATGATGGTAGTGGCAGCCACAGAGAAGTGGCTGGCTGAAGAAAGCTGTGCTGTTTGTCTCCCTAACCAGGAGTCTAGGCATTGGACATGTTTGGGCACTGGGATTACACTAAGGCTACCTTCACTTTCAGGACTCTGAATTACATGACACATGTGACTAGATTTCAAAGAGATTTGATCAAAGAGTTGTCCATATCTCTCTCAGGGACTATAGCTGCAGAGGAAAAAAAGATGTTGGGCTCACAGCTGGCTGCCCTACAGTCCCTTTCCAGTGTCTCTATATACCTGATTTCAAACACTACTGAAGGTGTGTCGAGAGCCACAAGTACAGGGGATTACTGTAAGGAGAGATGCTTGGATGGACTTGTGTGTCTTTGCAGAGCGCTTCAAGATGTCCTTTGTGAATTCCCCTTTTGATGGTTTGACACTAAAGACTAAAAGCCAAAGACATGCTCTCCAGGAGTGAAGAAGATAGGAAGACATTTTGTGTCATAGGAATATGGTTTTCTACTCCACAATGATCCTTTCCAGGAAGCTGATGGGAGGTAGAAAACTGTGGTTCCAAAAAGAACCAAGGGTTCTCTCTCAACATTTTTGGCGATAGACTCCCCCCCCCCCCCCAAGGCAGAGGGGAGAATTCTAATGGGGGATGCTGCATTTGTGGCAGAGAAGGCCTGCAGAATCAAGGCTTCCATAGTTCTTCCTCTGAGAGGCCTTATCACTGCTCCAGAAGGATTACCCCACTGCTGCTCTCTAGATGCAGTGGGGGGGGCTTCTTGTCTCTGCACTCGGAAGCCTGGTTATCCTCATCCTTAGTTGAGGAAGAATGATTGGATGTGCTTAATAGACCTTCATGATACATACTACCACATTAAGATGGACAGGCAATCCAGAAGGCTTCCCTCTTTAGCTGGGAGCCGGTCATTTTCAGTTCAGGGTACTGGCTTTTGCTCTCACCACAACCCTCCCAAGTGTACACAAAGTGTATGGCAGAAGTTGCAGCTCATCTCAGACTGTAAGACTTCTGGGTGTTTTCCCCTGTCATAATCACTCCTACCAGGACTCTTTTCATTCATGCCAGTGACTGCTTGCTCCATCTTGCTCCCTATTGGGTATCACAGTGAATCTAGACAAATCCAGTTTCTCTCAGTCCAGACGGTGGAATTCATAGGTGCTTATCTAGGTATCACGAGCCAGATAGCAAGACCTCCAGAGAACAGATTGTGGACCCTACAAAACCAGGCACTAAAGGGTCTATCTTGTTGGATGCTACCAGCCAGTTTGATTCCTCAGCTACTAGGATATACGCCTCTATCACCTTATTTCCCCTAGCCAGACACCACATAAGGATGTTACATTGGACATTTTCAGAACAATGGTCTATCATGTGCCAACGCCTGAGTTTTCGAGTTTGTTTAATAAACATTTGCAGGACATATATACAGTGTTGAATTCAGTCCTCCAAAGGTGTCTCAAGGTTATCCATTTGTCTCTTCCCCACCCAATCATGGATACTTCACAGCTGCAGTGGGGGGGTGGCTTTACTTAGGAAAGACTGTCCAAGACATTTGGTCCCCTTCCGAGACCAGTCTTCACATCAGTGATCAAGATGAGGACAGTTCTCCTAGTGTTGCAGGCCTTTCAGGACAATCCTACCTCGAGAGACTTCTTTCCAGACAGACAATAAGTTGGTAGTCTGGAACGTCAGTGAATGGGTTGGGGGGACACACATTCCTGTCTGTTTTGTTGAGAAGTGTTGAGAGTGTGGCAGTGGGCAGTAACTTCCTGTTGCTTTCTTATAGCAGTGCACATCTCGGACAGATCCGGTGTTCTGGTAGACCTGCTCAACCTGTCCATCTTCCAACTTCATACGTGGTCCCTCAATTCATCAAATAGCAGAGCAGATTTTCTGTCGCTGAGGCTGACCATGCTGTATCTCTTTGCTTCCCCCACAGAGCAAAGTGCAGCAAGTTTCTTTGCCCTGATCTTTCAGGAGGGAAAGTTACCAAGAGGCACTCTGATATCCCAGACTCATTTATGCCTTCAACTCCCTATCTCTTATCCCAAAATTTCTGCAGAAAACGTCTGAGAAGATCAGTCATTCTCATTGCCCCTTTCTGGCCTCAACAGGTGTGATTTCCCTTCCTCTGGCCTCAGTTGATATTCTCCCCTTGGGTGCTGGACCCCGATCCAGGCCTTCTCTCTCTCACCTATCCAGAATGCCTCATCTGGACATTCAGGCCCTCAAATTAACTGTTTGGTTTCTCCCTTTCCAATAATGGCTAAGCAGTCCAGGCTTTTCCTCCCCAGTAATCCACATTCTTACATCATCCAATAGACCATCTGTCAGAAAAATCTACAAAAGTTACTGGAAGAGATTTTCTGTTTGGGCCTGTCAGTGTAATCTAAACCCTTGTACAGCTCCTCTTCCAGCAGTTTTAGATTTTCTAACATTTATTCTTCATGATTGGGCTAGCTACT